>NC_068430.1:35354532-35467575 GCF_023373465.1 Oncorhynchus keta | reverse complement strand
TTGGACAAAAATGAATGGCATGTCATTGGCATCGGACAAACCATATACACATTGGCCAATACCACCCAATTCGGCGTTGATTCATCCAAAGTGTATTGCAAATGCCATATGGTAATTGCCAGTTGTAACACTTTAAAAATTCAACAGGGGGCAAATGCGCTCCACCGGGGTTTTTCATATTGGATATGTAACCCAAATTAATGTCCAAAAGTAAAATTTTGAAAAAATGAACTTTTTTCAAAAACTTATCACCCCTTAAAAAAGTGCTTTCTGGACCGTTTTTCGAAATTCTTTCGATTTTTTTGTCAATTACACATGTGTAAGAACTGTATGAATATACTTTTGTCCAATTTTATTATCATAATTTTTTTAATTTTTTTATATGCGCATAAGGAATATGTTTTGTCCAATTCCAATATGATTTCATAGGAAGTCAAAAGTCAAAAGTCAAAAATGTCAAAATTTTGTAAAAACTTCACACACCCATAAAAAGTGCTTTCTGGACCGTTTTTCGAAATTCTTTCGATTTTTGTCAATTACACATGTGTAAGAACTGTATGAATATACTTTTGTCCAATTTTATTATCATAATTTTTTTTTTTTTTTTTTTACATGCGCATAAGGAATATGTTTTGTCCAATTCCAATATGATTTCATAGGAAGTCAAAAGTCAAAAGTCAAAAATGTCAAAATTTTGTAAAAACTTCACACACCCATAAAAAGTGCTTTCTGGACCGTTTTTCGAAATTCTTTCGATTTTTTGTCAATTACACATGTGTAAGAACTGTATGAATATACTTTTGTCCAATTTTATTATCATAATTTTTTTTTTTTTTTTTTTTACATGCGCATAAGGAATATGTTTTGTCCAATTCCAATATGATTTCATAGGAAGTCAAAAGTCAAAAGTCAAAAATGTCAAAATTTTGTAAAAACTTCACACACCCTTAAAAAGTGCTTTCTGGACCGTTTTTTGAAATTCTTTCAATTTTTTTGTCAATTACACATGTGTAAGAACTGTATGAATATACTTTTGTCCAATTTTATTATCATATTTTTTTATATTTTTTTTAATTGTGCATAAGGATTTTTTGTGGGCCAAATGACGTAAGAAATTTGACATGCTCAAAAATCCTGCAGAAATGCAAAATTGACTGGCCTGATGAACTCGGGATGGCCGGGCAGTGATAGTTGTTCCTTTCCATCACTCGTTGTGTTGACTTCATCATGTCCATTTTGTGATGTTTTTTCACTATATAATCATATTGCAAGTGCACGTGCATTTGCAATATGTTTCAATGTGCATTTACCATATGAAATTTGACCTGCTCAAAAATGCAAAATTGACTGGTCTGATGAACACAGGATGGCCGAGCAGTGATAGTTGTACATTTCCATCACTCGTTGTGTTGATTTCATCATCTCCATTAGGTGATGTTTTTTTCTCACTATAGAATCATATTGCAAATGCACGTGCATTTGCAACTGGTATGTTCAAAAATAAAAATATGGTTGTAAATGCATTTAAAATGCATTCTGACTGGTCTGATGGACACAGGATGGCCGAGCAGTGATAGTTGTACATTTCCATCACTCGTTGTGTTGATTTCATCATGTCCATTAGGTGATGTTTTTACACTATAGAATCATATTGCAAATGCACGCATTTGCATATGTTTGCAATGTGCATTTACCATATGAAATTTGAAATGCTCAAAAATGCAAAATTGACTGGTCTGATGGAACACAGGATGGCCGAGCAGTGATAGTTGTACATTTCCATCACTCGTTGTGTTGATTTCATCATGTCCATTAGGTGATGTTTTTCACTATAGAATCATATTGCAAGTGCGCGCGCATTTGCAATATGTTTCAATGTGCATTTACCATATGAAATTTGAAATGCTCAAAAATGCAAAATTGACTGGTCTGATGGACACAGGATGGCCGAGCAGTGATAGTTGTACATTTCCATCACTCGTTGTGTTGATTTCATCATGTCCATTAGGTGATGTTTTTCACTATAGAATCATATTGCAAGTGCGCGCGCATTTGCAATATGTTTCAATGTGCATTTACCATATGAAATTTGACATGCTCAAAAATGCAAAATTGACTGGTCTGATGAACACAGGATGGCTGAGCAGTGATAGTTGTACATTTCCATCACCTGTTGTGTTGATTTCATCATGTCCATTTGTTTATGTTTTCTCACTTTTGCAAAGTCACTGTGCATTTGCAATATGGTTCAATGGGCAGGTACCATCACGAATTTGTCATGCTATAAAAATCCTGCAGGAATGTGAAATTGACTGGTCTGATGAACACAGGATGGCCGAGCAGTGATAGTTGTACATTTCCATCACTTGTTGTGTTGATTTCATCATGTCCATTAGGTGATGTTTTTCACTATAGAATCATATTGCAAATGCACGTGCATTGTTGTGCAACTGGTAACCCAAAATTAAAATATGGTTGTAAATGCATTTACCGGTCATTCTGAAATTAATGCTCTGATGGGAACACAGGATGGCCGGGCAGTGATAGTTGTACATTTCCATCACTCGTTGTGTTGATTTCATCATGTCCATTAGGTGATGTTTTTACACTATAGAATCATATTGCAAGTGCGCGCGCATTTGCAATATGTTTCAATGTGCATTTACCATATGAAATTTGAAATGCTCAAAAATGCAAAATTGACTGGTCTGATGGACACAGGATGGCCGAGCAGTGATAGTTGTACATTTCCATCACTCGTTGTGTTGATTTCATCATGTCCATTAGGTGATGTTTTTTCACTATAGAATCATATTGCAAGTGCGCGCGCATTTGCAATATGTTTCAATGTGCATTTACCATATGAAATTTGACATGCTCAAAAATGCAAAATTGACTGGTCTGATGAACACAGGATGGCTGAGCAGTGATAGTTGTACATTTCCATCACCTGTTGTGTTGATTTCATCATGTCCATTTGTTTATGTTTTCTCACTTTTGCAAAGTCACTGTGCATTTGCAATATGGTTCAATGGGCAGGTACCATCACGAATTTGTCATGCTATAAAAATCCTGCAGGAATGTGAAATTGACTGGTCTGATGAACACAGGATGGCCGAGCAGTGATAGTTGTACATTTCCATCACTTGTTGTGTTGATTTCATCATGTCCATTAGGTGATGTTTTTTCACTATAGAATCATATTGCAAATGCACGTGCATTGTTGTGCAACTGGTAACCCAAAAATTAAAATATGGTTGTAAATGCATTTACCGGTCATTCTGATATTAATGCTCGCTATGGGAACACAGGATGGCCGGGCAGTGATAGTTGTACATTTCCATCACTCGTTGTGTTGATTTCATCATGTCCATTAGGTGATGTTTTTACACTATAGAATCATATTGCAAGTGCGCGCATTTGCAATATGTTTCAATGTGCATTTACCATATGAAATTTGAAATGCTCAAAAATGCAAAATTGACTGGTCTGATGGACACAGGATGGCCGAGCAGTGATAGTTGTACATTTCCATCACTCGTTGTGTTGATTTCATCATGTCCATTAGGTGATGTTTTTTCACTATAGAATCATATTGCAAGTGCGCGCGCATTTGCAATATGTTTCAATGTGCATTTACCATATGAAATTTGACATGCTCAAAAATGCAAAATTGACTGGTCTGATGAACACAGGATGGCTGAGCAGTGATAGTTGTACATTTCCATCACCTGTTGTGTTGATTTCATCATGTCCATTTGTTTATGTTTTCTCACTTTTGCAAAGTCACTGTGCATTTGCAATATGGTTCAATGGGCAGGTACCATCACGAATTTGTCATGCTATAAAAATCCTGCAGGAATGTGAAATTGACTGGTCTGATGAACACAGGATGGCCGAGCAGTGATAGTTGTACATTTCCATCACTTGTTGTGTTGATTTCATCATGTCCATTAGGTGATGTTTTTTCACTATAGAATCATATTGCAAATGCACGTGCATTGTTGTGCAACTGGTAACCCAAAAATTAAAATATGGTTGTAAATGCATTTACCGGTCATTCTGATATTAATGCTCGCTATGGGAACACAGGATGGCCGGGCAGTGATAGTTGTACATTTCCATCACTCGTTGTGTTGATTTCATCATGTCCATTAGGTGATGTTTTTACACTATAGAATCATATTGCAAGTGCGCGCGCATTTGCAATATGTTTCAATGTGCATTTACCATATGAAATTTGAAATGCTCAAAAATGCAAAATTGACTGGTCTGATGGACACAGGATGGCCGAGCAGTGATAGTTGTACATTTCCATCACTCGTTGTGTTGATTTCATCATGTCCATTAGGTGATGTTTTTTCACTATAGAATCATATTGCAAGTGCGCGCGCATTTGCAATATGTTTCAATGTGCATTTACCATATGAAATTTGACATGCTCAAAAATGCAAAATTGACTGGTCTGATGAACACAGGATGGCTGAGCAGTGATAGTTGTACATTTCCATCACCTGTTGTGTTGATTTCATCATGTCCATTTGTTTATGTTTTCTCACTTTTGCAAAGTCACTGTGCATTTGCAATATGGTTCAATGGGCAGGTACCATCACGAATTTGTCATGCTATAAAAATCCTGCAGGAATGTGAAATTGACTGGTCTGATGAACACAGGATGGCCGAGCAGTGATAGTTGTACATTTCCATCACTTGTTGTGTTGATTTCATCATGTCCATTAGGTGATGTTTTTCACTATAGAATCATATTGCAAATGCACGTGCATTGTTGTGCAACTGGTAACCCAAAAATTAAAATATGGTTGTAAATGCATTTACCGGTCATTCTGATATTAATGCTCGCTATGGGAACACAGGATGGCCGGGCAGTGATAGTTGTACATTTCCATCACTCGTTGTGTTGATTTCATCATGTCCATTAGGTGATGTTTTTACACTATAGAATCATATTGCAAGTGCGCGCGCATTTGCAATATGTTTCAATGTGCATTTACCATATGAAATTTGAAATGCTCAAAAATGCAAAATTGACTGGTCTGATGGACACAGGATGGCCGAGCAGTGATAGTTGTACATTTCCATCACTCGTTGTGTTGATTTCATCATGTCCATTAGGTGATGTTTTTCACTATAGAATCATATTGCAAGTGCGCGCGCATTTGCAATATGTTTCAATGTGCATTTACCATATGAAATTTGACATGCTCAAAAATGCAAAATTGACTGGTCTGATGAACACAGGATGGCTGAGCAGTGATAGTTGTACATTTCCATCACCTGTTGTGTTGATTTCATCATGTCCATTTGTTTATGTTTTCTCACTTTTGCAAAGTCACTGTGCATTTGCAATATGGTTCAATGGGCAGGTACCATCACGAATTTGTCATGCTATAAAAATCCTGCAGGAATGTGAAATTGACTGGTCTGATGAACACAGGATGGCCGAGCAGTGATAGTTGTACATTTCCATCACTTGTTGTGTTGATTTCATCATGTCCATTAGGTGATGTTTTTTTCACTATAGAATCATATTGCAAATGCACGTGCATTGTTGTGCAACTGGTAACCCAAAAATTAAAATATGGTTGTAAATGCATTTACCGGTCATTCTGATATTAATGCTCGCTATGGGAACACAGGATGGCCGGGCAGTGATAGTTGTACATTTCCATCACTCGTTGTGTTGATTTCATCATGTCCATTAGGTGATGTTTTTACACTATAGAATCATATTGCAAGTGCGCGCGCATTTGCAATATGTTTCAATGTGCATTTACCATATGAAATTTGACATGCTCAAAAATGCAAAATTGACTGGTCTGATGGACACAGGATGGCCGAGCAGTGATAGTTGTACATTTCCATCACTCGTTGTGTTGATTTCATCATGTCCATTAGGTGATGTTTTTACACTATAGAATCATATTGCAAGTGCGCGCGCATTTGCAATATGTTTCAATGTGCATTTACCATATGAAATTTGACATGCTCAAAAATGCAAAATTGACTGGTCTGATGGACACAGGATGGCCGAGCAGTGATAGTTGTACATTTCCATCACTCGTTGTGTTGATTTCATCATGTCCATTAGGTGATGTTTTTACACTATAGAATCATATTGCAAGTGCGCGCGCATTTGCAATATGTTTCAATGTGCATTTACCATATGAAATTTGACATGCTCAAAAATGCAAAATTGACTGGTCTGATGGACACAGGATGGCCGAGCAGTGATAGTTGTACATTTCCATCACTCGTTGTGTTGATTTCATCATGTCCATTAGGTGATGTTTTTACACTATAGAATCATATTGCAAGTGCGCGCGCATTTGCAATATGTTTCAATGTGCATTTACCATATGAAATTTGACATGCTCAAAAATGCAAAATTGACTGGTCTGATGAACACAGGATGGCTGAGCAGTGATAGTTGTACATTTCCATCACCTGTTGTGTTGATTTCATCATGTCCATTTGTTTATGTTTTCTCACTTTTGCAAAGTCACTGTGCATTTGCAATATGGTTCAATGGGCAGGTACCATCACGAATTTGTCATGCTATAAAAATCCTGCAGGAATGTGAAATTGACTGGCCCGATGAACTCGGGATAGCTGGGCAGTGATTCTGGTTCATCTCCATGGCTCGTTAGGGTTGATTTCAGAATGTCACTTTTGGTGATGGTCCCTCTCCGTTTAAACATATTGCTAATGTACAAAAGTCAACTAGCAAGTCAGTGTCCATCAGTCAATTAGATGTCATTTTGACACCAAACTGATACCAATTGACACCAAACCCACTTTTTCCAACTCATTTAGAAGCCAACTATCATATATGTCAGAGCAGGCCCATAATTCACAGCGCCTTTAGTTTAAAACATAATAAAAACGTAAAACACATAGTTACGTTCTAGCTGCGGGTCCAGGTCAGACATTATGTGAAGGCCTATGTGAGGCGACCCCGAATCCCGAGTTTCGGCTCGATAGGTCCTTCGGTGCCCGAGTAAAACCCTAATTGGTGCTGAAAATCCACTTTTTCCATGCCTTGCTATGGGGTCCTTGAATGAGCTATCGGACCGAAACGTTGGGGTCCGTCTCTATGGGCCGAGCCGGTTCCAATGCACCTAGTCTTGTGTCTCTGAGACTTTTCTAAATGTCGCCATTTTCGTAATGGTCAAAATGAATTGAAATCATTGCAAATGTACGAGGCTATTTCTCGGTCCGAGAACCTTCTAGAGCCACCTAACTCACCACGCACTATCGACCCGAGGTCTAGAACAGGTTTCTAAAGTTTCGAACTCTAGGTCTGACGGTTCTTTTTTAGCTCGAACAAAGCTAACTATTGGAGGCACTGTCTGTCTCTACAACCCCCAATACGTCCCTCCTTCCAAGTTGTGTGTCTGTGTGATTTAGTTTTCCTTTGAAATTTTATGGGAAAAATGACTGATTTACAGTTCATGGGGGTTGCCTAATCACACATATGAAGTTTTGGACAGATCTGACTTTTTTAACCCCTCGAAACAGCCCCTGAGACACCAATTAAGGCACTTCCGGTTGGCACAGGAAGCTATAAGTCAACACATATCCTCACTGGGCTATGCTTTTACAGAATCCTGTGTTTTAAGTCCTTACGTTAAGAATTGACTGATTTACACAGGGTTGAATGCACTATGTCTATCAAACTGCAGGCAGGTAATGGAAAAACACTTTTAGGGTGATTTTAACCACTTCCGGTTGGTCCAGGAAGCCTAGAATCAACACAGGTAGACCTCATACTGGCCTGATGGACTGTTACCAAAGACAGGTTCATACGGCATTCATAACCCATATAGACTTCAGGTTGAATTTAGGGGTGCAGGCAATGTATTCCTATGGGGAGAGAAATCAATGCAAACTATTTGAAGTAAACACCTTCTTTTAACTATTAAGGGTTAATGCCACACGGTCAACGTTAGGCTTGCACGGATCGGAAGGACCTTAGGAACGTACCTGAGGTCGAATTGTGCTTCTCACCCTAACGGTTCTCTCACTGTCACCCAAAAGCAAATGACGTTGTGGGGCAGGCTTCATTTTGGGCCTACTTTTCTAATGGTCGCTGCGCTCAGACCGAGCGAGCTACGGTCAAGCGGGATATCTCGTTGAACTCGGCACGGCCTAGACATTATGTTTATGCCATTGCCTGCTCTCTGTGTCTTTAAGAACCACACTTTTTCACTCCATCCTTGCTGTGTGTGCGTGTGAGAGCTTTTCTTTGACATCTGCTGGGAGAAATGACTGATTTACAGTTTAGGAGGGTTACCTGGTCACACATATGAAGTTTTGGAGAGATGTGACTTTTCTAACCCTTCAAAACAGACAGTGTGACCCAATTAAAGGCACTTCCGGTTGGCACAGGAAGCTATAAGTAAACACATGTCTTGATTGACATAGCCACTTACAGAATCCTGAGTTTTAAGTCTTTAAGTTAAGAATTGACTGATCTACACAGGGTTGAATGCACTATGTCTATCAAACTGCATGCAGTGTATGGATCAACACTGATAAGGTGATTTCAACCACTTCCGGTTGCTTCAGGAAGCTTATAATTGGCACAGGTAGACCTCATAGTGGTCTGATGGACTGTCATAGAAGACAGGTTCATAAGTCATTCATAACCCACATAGGCTTCAGGTTGAATTTAGGGGTGCAGGCAATGTATTCCTATGGGGAGAGAAGTCAATGCAAACTCTTTGAAGTAAACACCTTATTTTAACTATTAAGGGTTAATGCCACATGGTCAAGGTTAGGCTTGCACGGATCGGGAGGACCTCAGGAACGTACCTGAGGTCGAATTGTGCTTCTCACCCTAACGGTTCTCTCACTGTCACCCAAAAGCAAATGACATTGAGGGCCAGGCTTCCTTTTGCGCCTTCTTTTTTTTCAAGGTCGCTGCACTCAGAGCGAGCTACGGTCAAGCGGGGCGTCTCGTTGAACTCTGCACAGCCTGGAGACTATGGTGATGCCATTTTTTGTGTTGATTTCAGAATGCCATTTTGGTGATGGTCCCTCTCCGTTTAAACATATTGCTAATGTACAAAAGTCAACTAGCAAGTCAGTGTCCACCAGTCAATTAGATGTCATTCTGACACCAAACTGATACCAATTGACACCAAACCCACTTTTTCCAACTCATTTAGAAGCCAACTATCACATATGTCAGAGCAGGCCCATAATTCACAGCGCCATTAGTTTAAAACATAATAAAAACGTAAAACACATAGTTACGTTCTAGCTGCGGGTCCAGGTCAGACATTATGTGAAGGCCTATGTGAGGCGACCCCGAATCCCGAGTTTCGGCTCGATAGGTCCTTCGGTGCCCGAGTAAAACCCTAATTGGTGCTGAAAATCCACTTTTTCCATGCCTTGCTATGGGGTCCTTGAATGAGCTATCGGACCGAAACGTTGGGGTCCGTCTCTATGGGCCGAGCCGGTTCCAATGCACCTAGTCTTGTGTCTCTGAGACTTTTCTAAATGTCGCCATTTTCGTAATGGTCAAAATGAATTGAAATCATTGCAAATGTACGAGGCTATTTCTCGGTCCGAGAACCTTCTAGAGCCACCTAACTCACCACGCACTATCGACCCGAGGTCTAGAACAGGTTTCTAAAGTTTCGGAACTCTAGGTCTGACGGTTCTTTTTAGCTCGAACAAAGCTAACTATTGGAGGCACTGTCTGTCTCTACAACCCCCAATACGTCCCTCCTTCCAAGTTGTGTGTCTGTGTGATTTAGTTTTCCTTTGAAATTTTATGGGAAAAATGACTGATTTACAGTTCATGGGGGTTGCCTAATCACACATATGAAGTTTTGGACAGATCTGACTTTTTTAACCCCTCGAAACAGCCCCTGAGACACCAATTAAGGCACTTCCGGTTGTCACAGGAAGCTATAAGTCAACACATATCCTCACTGGGCTATGCTTTTACAGAATCCTGAGTTTTAAGTCCTTACGTTAAGAATTGACTGATTTACACAGGGTTGAATGCACTATGTCTATCAAACTGCAGGCAGGTAATGGAAAAACACTTTTAGGGTGATTTTAACCACTTCCGGTTGGTCCAGGAAGCTTAGAATCAACACAGGTAGACCTCATACTGGCCTGATGGACTGTTACCAAAGACAGGTTCATACGGCATTCATAACCCATATAGACTTCAGGTTGAATTTAGGGGTAAAGGCAATGTATTCCTATGGGGAGAGAAATCAATGCAAACTTTTTGAAGTAAACACCATCTTTTAACTATTAAGGGTTAATGCCACACTGTCAACGTTAGGCTTGCACGGATCGGAAGGACCTTAGGAACATACCTGAGGTCGAATTGTGCTTCTCACCCTAACGGTTCTCTCACTGTCACCCAAAAGCAAATGACGTTGTGGGGCAGGCTTCATTTTGGGCCTACTTTTCTAATGGTCGCTGCGCTCAGACCGAGCGAGCTACGGTCAAGCGGGATATCTCGTTGAACTCGGCACGGCCTAGACATTATGTTTATGCCATTGCCTGCTCTCTGTGTCTTTAAGAACCACACTTTTTCACTCCATCCTTGCTGTGTGTGCGTGTGAGAGCTTTTCTTTGACATCTGCTGGGAGAAATGACTGATTTACAGTTCACGAGGGTTACCTAGTCACACATATGAAGTTTTGAAAAGATCTGACCTTTTTAACCCATGGAAACTGCCACTGTGACACCATTAAAGGCACTTCCGGTTGGCACAGGAAGCTATAAATAAACTCATATCATGATTGGGGTATGCCTTTACAGAATCCCGAGTTTTAAGTCTTTACGTTAAGAACTGAGTTATTTACGGAGGGTTTAGTGAGTGTGTGTTATTTCAGAAAATCATAGAAAATCACAGAAATCTCGCAGAGCTCCGCAGCACACTTTAAAAAGATTCGTAAGAACAACCTGCAACTGGATCTGTAACCGTTGAAAAAAAAAACACCTATCCGTGAACATCACCAAGGTGTCGTTGTACGATTTCTCTTAAATGACGATAGATAAATGGCTGGTTCTTTTTTATTGACACCGGAGGCTCCTTGACTTTGACGTGAAGTGGAAAAATAATTTCTCTATTTTCATTTTGGACCTTTAATCCCAGATAAATGGCCATAACTCAAAAACCGTTGAGGCCTAGACGCCATCTTGTTCGGGGCCAACTGCCCATTATGCCGCCCCTACGCTCACCGAGTTTCGGCTTCTAAATATTTTCAGTTTTCGAGATAAGGCCCCGTCGTGAATCGTGATGTTTTGTAGCAATAGCCATATGATTGCTTATGCCCTCTTGTGGGAATTTCCGGGACATGGGAAAAATGACATAAATCTTATTATTTTTGTAAAACGGAAACCGAATGTCCGACAACGTTCATTTGATGACTTCCTGGTAGGTCCGGCCCTGCCGCTCGGCCCGACGCCGTCCGCGAATTTTACAAACGATTTCGGACGTCTAGTAAGGGACCGTACATTTGCAATATGGACTTTCTCACTAACCATACAGGTACTGCCGAATTCTTCCCTTAAGGTACCTGATGCGCACGAGATGGTAAGCGTTACGAAGGTCCAACTTAGTGAAAAACCTGGCTCCCTGCAGGATCTCGAAGGCTGAAGTCATAAGAGGAAGCGGATAACGATTCTTAACTGTTATGTCATTCAGCCTTCGATAATCTATGCAGGGGCGCAGGGACCCGTCCTTTTTTAACAAAAAAAACCCCGCTCCCGGCGGGAGAGGAGGAGGGACTACGGTACCGGCGTCGAGAGCTACAGACAAATAATCTTCGAGAACCTTACGTTCGGGAGCCGACAGAGAGTATAGTCTACCCCGGGGGGGAGTGGTTCCCGGAAGGAGATCAATACTACAATCATACGACCGGTGCGGAGGAAGAGAGGTGGCCCTGGACCGACTGAACACCGTGCGCAGATCGTGATATTCCTCCGGCACCCCCGTCAAATCACCAGGCTCCTCCTGAGAAGAAGAGACAGAGGAAACAGGAGGGATAGCAGACATTAAACATTTCACATGACAAGAGACGTTCCAGGAGAGGATAGAATTACTAGACCAATCAATAGAAGGATTATGACAAACTAGCCAGGGATGGCCCAAAACAACAGTTGTAAAAGGTGAATGAAAAATTAAAAAAGAAATGGTTTCGCTATGATTACCAGAGACAGTGAGGGTTAAAGGTAGCGTTTCACGCTGAATCCTGGGGAGAGAACTACCATCCAAAGCGAACAAGGCCGTGGGCTCCCTTAACTGTCTGAGAGGAATGTCATGTTCCCGAGCCCAGGTCTCGTCCATAAAACAGCCCTCCGCCCCAGAGTCTATCAAGGCACTGCAGGAAGCTGACGAACCGGTCCAGCGTAGATGGGCCGACAAGGTAGTGCAGGATCTTGAAGGAGAGACCAGAGTAGTAGCGCTCACCAGTAGCCCTCCTCTTACTGATGAGCTCTGGCTTTTACTGGACATGAAGTGACAAAATGACCAGCGGAACCGCAATAGAGACAGAGGCGGTTGGTGATTCTCTGTTCCCTCTCCTTAGTCGAGATGCGGATACCCCCCAGCTGCATAGGCTCAGCACCCGAGCCGGCGGAGGAAGATGGTAGTGATGCGGAGAGGGGGGCAACGGAGAACGCGAGCTCCTTTCCATGAGCTCGGCGACGAAGATCAACCCGTCGCTCTATGCGAATAGCGAGTTCAATCAAGGAATCCACGCTGGAAGGAACCTCCCGGGAGAGAATCTCATCCTTTACCTCCGCGCGGAGACCCTCCAGAAAACGAGCGAGCAACGCCGGCTCGTTCCAGTCACTGGAGGCAGCAAGAGTGCGAAACTCAATAGAGTAATCTGTTATGGATCGATTACCTTGACATAGGGAAGACAGGACCCTGGAAGCCTCCTCCCCCAAAACAGAACGATCAAAAACCCGTATCATCTCCTGCTTAAAGTCCTGATACTGGTTAGTACACTCAGCCCTCGCCTCCCAGATTGCCGTGCCCCACTCACGAGCCCGTCCAGTAAGGAGAGATATGACGTAAGCGATACGAGCTGTGCTCCTGGAGTAAGTGTTGGGCTGGAGAGAAAACACAATATCACACTGGGTGAGGAACAAGCGGCATTCAGTGGGCTCCCCAGAGTAACACGGCGGGTTATTGATTCTGGGCTCCGGAGATTCGGAAGCCCTGGAAGTGGCCGGTGGATCGAGGCGGAGATGGTGAATCTGTTTTGTGAGGTCGGAGACTTGGGCGGCCAGGGTCTCAACGGCATGTCGAGCAGCAGACAATTCCTGCTTGTGTCTGCCTAGCATCGCTCCCTGGATCTCGACGGCTGAGTGGAAAGGATCCGAAGTCGCTGGGTCCATTCTTGGTCAGATTCTTCTGTTATGCACTTGAGTGAGGACCCAAAAGCGGATTAACAAAAACAGAGTCCTTTAATGTAAAAACACAGGGAAGACATAGATCCTCTTCAGATGTATATAATGGCAAAATAGACAACCCGCAGAGAGGGCGACAAATGAAACAAAAAGTCCTTCTGATATTTACAGAAGAGTCCCCCTTCTTAGCAGCAGAGGAGAATAGCTGGGTTAGAGTCCCCTTCTTAGCAGCAGAGAAGAATAGCTGGGTTAGCGGCGACAGACTGCTGGTCTCTCTGGGTAGGCGCGGGTCGTAGAGGACAGAGGTACCTGATCACACGTAGCATCAGATGAACAGGCAGATTCCGACAGGACGGGACAAGGGTGAAGCAAACAAGACGATAGTTTGGTTCTGGCATGAGAAACTCAAACGAGAATCTGACAAAGAAAGAAGCAGGAACAGAGAGAGAAATAGAGACCTAATCAGAGGGAAAAAGGGAACAGGTGAGAAAAGGGTGAACGAGGTAGTTAGAGAAGATGAGGAACAGCTGGGGGAGGAGAGAAAGAGAAGGTAACCTAATACGACCAGCAGAGGGAGACGGAGTGAAGAGAAAGAACAGGAACAAGACATAATATGACAATACATGACAAGTGGTATCAAACATTTTGTATTGTATATATGTAGTTGTGTAATAATGTTACATGATGTACTGTTTTATCTTTTGATTTATATGTAATGTAAGAGCTTTAATATGTTTGGACCCCAGCAAGCAGCTAATGGGGATCCTTAATAAATACTAAATACACGCAATATCTCAGGAAGCACTGGTCCGATTTTGGGTGAGCACTGGTCCGATCTCTTGCCATAGAGATCCTGAATTTTCAAAATTACACTGATCGGCCCAAGGCAGGAGCAATAATAAACAACCCAATGGGGGCGCTGCATCATTTGTGGGGGACGACATGTTTACTGTTGCCTTGTTTTATGTTTACTTAAGTATGTTTTGAATTAAGTGTTGTCCTTCACTACCGTTTTAAAACCATCCGTTACAGAGTAGCCTACAATTTCGAGGGCATGGAAAGTTTGAGAGAGGTCCTCGGAGCCAGATAAAAAACTGTTCATCGTTGTTTAGTCAGTGACCAATGAAATCAAATTTCACACATCGTGCCAATACAGGCCAATCAAATCAACCTGTGCATACAAACTGAACGATGATGGTCGGAAGATATTCAAAAGGGAAAAAATAACTTATTTTAGTTTGGGATGTATTGTGAAAGATATATATATATATATTGCGATGCAATACAAGCTTTGCTTAGCCAGGAGGGGGGAGGTGGAAGCCTACAAAAACTCTGCCTTGAACTTGAGGAAACATTGTAGAGGTAAGATAACTAGCTAGTTAGCTAGCTATGATTTATACAAAAAAATTGCTATCGATGATTGTAGCAGCTAGTATAGCTAGCTATCTAATAGTCTTAACTTATGAACATTAGCTTGCTAGACAACTAGGCTAACGCTATTCTTGCAGCTAAATAAGTTACATGGATAACCACCACCTCGTGGGGATAGGTGTTATGGCTAGTACGTCAATGACACTGTGTGGTGGTGGCTATCTAGCTAGTTAGTCATTTAAGTTATCTGGGTAGTTAACAACATTAGGCTAATGTCAGCAAGTGTTTCGCTTGCTTGGTCATGACATACAGCATTTAGAGAGACCTAGGATTCTTTTGTATGTACTGTACATTGTCTGTGTAAATTAGGATAACATTCATCTATAAGACAAAGACTCAGTAAGTCTAACTGTGTGATTCTACACAATAGGTGCTGCTAGACATTATAATTTTTGGGGGGTCTGAAAACATCTGACAAACTCACTTCAGTCTCAGTATCTGAGTATAATAAGAATGGAAAGTCTGGGTTTGGGCTATTTTAATGTCAGTGCTACGATGAACTGAGTTGCCACATAAAGCTGAATTTTATGAAATATTCTACATGTGTTTGTTGTACCACTATACAGGTTTGGTCTACATGAAGCATCACCTTGACACAATGACAGAGGAGGACACAGAGCAACAGAGGCAGCATTCATCTGATAAAGAGGATTTATTTTCATCACTGATGCCCAAAAGTTCATAAGGTACATCGGAACTGGTTGGGTACATTGCCTGTGTATCAGACAAGATGGACTCGCTTCATTCCTTTCCATACATAAAGAAGCTGTCCCTCAAACTGAACACGGCCTGCCTGCCTCTGCCGCCTGTGAGTGTTTTTTTTTAGCTCTGTTGGACTGCTCTTCACTGCAAAGCGAGCGAGGAAAGAGGGAGTGAGTGAGGTAGTAAATGAGTTAGAAAATGGATGGGGGATTTTTTTGTTAATGTACTTTATTTTGCATTGCTTTTAATTCATCAATACGTTTGAATTGCTTTGAATGTTTAATCTATTTTCAAATATTAATAGTGTTGACAAATCTTTTATATACAGATGTGTGTCGCTGCAATTCAAACAATACATTAATTTAGTTCCTACTGTACATTCATTTCCTCTCCTCCTTTTCCAATGTATTGCATGGAAAAGATCATGTGTAACAATGTTCAGGTTGCCTTAGCGAGATGATCTATAAAGTAAATTATCTTATTTTAAAAGTAACTAACTTACTTTTACTCTGTCATTTTAAAATTAGCTACTTTTTACTTGAGTAGTTTTTTACACCAGTAGTTTTACTTTATTGTAGTATCAGTACCTCTTCTTGAGTAGGATATTTCAGTACTCTATAAGCAGCTGTCTACGCCAGGGCCAGTTGTTATGGTTTTGAATGTGTTCATACAGTGTGTTTCCATCTGTGTTAGTATGTCTGATGGGCTTATTTATGTGTGGTGAATCTGAGGGCCTATACAGACTCAATGGCATTCCTTCTGTCCTAAAACTGTTGGCAGACTATTATTCTTAATGGTTTTACATTTAAATTATTCCATGAACCACAGGGCTCCATGCACCTCCGCAAGCACCTCTAACGTTCTCTATCCCTCTGACTCAGAGGGTGTCAACAGGGTTGGATGAATATAGACGAATACGAAGTGGGTTGAGTTTTACGTAGTTCCGCTGTGCAGACTTTTCCCCTGAGTAAAGCAGTGAGGTGGCTATGTGAAATTAAAAACACATTGCAATTAATTTACTGATCCAAGATAATGAGTGACGAGAGGAGATTTATCCACCGCACAATAAGTAAATCAAGTTAGAAAGGATAAAAGTAAGGAGAGGGGTTGGAATGGAGGGACACATGAAAAGCAGACCAATTAGAGAGATGGAAAGATACAGTAAATCACCAGTGAGGTAGAGGGAGACACTGGGGAGATATGCCATTAAGGAGGGGGAGAGCTGTGAGAGTAGGGAGAAAAAACACAAATGTATGTGTGTGTTTTTGTATTGGTTCATGGATGTGTGTGAGGGCATAATGTGTGCATGCAGTGTGCGATGTGTGCCTGTGAGTGTGAATGTGTGTCCGTGCTTGCCATGTGTGCCCGTGTGCATCCGTTCATGAGTATGTATATGTCACAGGTAGGGTTGCACATTTTGGGGAATATTCAGAGGTGGAAACTTTCCGTGGGAATTAATTGGAATATATGGGAATTAATGTCAATATTTGCAAAATAATAGTAATACCATTTGAAAGTAGATGTTTTTTGCATTGAATATATTTACCATGTCAAATGGAGACAGAAACATAAACATTTTAACTTATCATAAGTATACATAATTGCAAATGATTAAATCCTTCCAATATAATTTTTTTTTTAACGATTTAGTTACAAATGTAAATGTAATTGAATGAGTTGACTCTTCACATGTGATGATTTCACAGAACAACAAAATAAATGGAATATTGAATGATCCCCAATATTCCATTGCATCTCCCAAATACGTTTTCAACATAAATCTGTAAAATGATAGTCTAGAAACTGAAGACTTGGTTGTCTTCCATGTCTTCTCCCTGGACTCCCTCAATGTCCACCTCTTGAATTGGTCAGCCTGTTGCGTGCTTTGGTGTGTGTGTTTGTCACGAGAATTATGTTCTCAATGTTCATAACCCAATTCAATTAAACTACTCGGTCTGCAAACCAGAATTTGTAAGATACTGGTTGAATGAAACAGACAAAGGCCCAGCTAAAATAGTCAAAATGTTTATTCAAGAGAGTGCTGGTTTGTTGTACAAAACCATTCATTTTATACTAGCTCCTTACGCACATACTTTTGCACGCAAACAGACTCCTTACGCACATACTGTCTCCCTACCCAGCCGACATAGATTATGCAGACCGTGAGAAGCACTCCCTGTCCTCCCCCAAGATTATGGATGCCGTGAGAAATACTCCCTGCCCTCTCCCCAATCTCTTAGTGGCCCCCAGCCAAGGTCGGCACCGAATTTTGCTCAGACAGTCTGTGTTTAAGATACTATAAAGATATTTTGTACAGAGATATTGTTTTACCCTAATTCTGACTAAAACTACACACATAATTTATTATAATTTTACTGACTAAAACTACACACATCATTAATAATAATTTTATGATCCTAATCAATTTCATACAATCATATGGTTTCAGGGTGGAATATTCTAATCATTAATTTAAACATATAAATTCCATTAACAGTGTTCCCAAACAAGGACCATTTGCGCTCTGAGACGGCTGATGTTGGTGGGATTGGGAGGATGATGGAGGCAACATGAGAAAGAGCCTCAGATCCACAAAGTCCCTTCCCCCAGGTGGCTGATGAGATATGTTGGCACGACTGCCATATTGCATCTCCATCCCAAAGCCCTTGTTTGGAAGTGTACTTCGCCAGACTGCCAAGAACCTTGTCCTCATCCAGGCCAAGGTAGCGAGACACAGTAGTGATGACACCATAGGCCTTGTTAATCTCTGCACCAGACAGGATGTCTTGCAAGCATACTTGGGGTCCAACATGTACTCTGCAGCGTGTGTGTGCTTCAGGTAGAAGTTTTCACACTTTTTTGATGTATTTCAGAACTGCAGTTTCCTCTGCTTGGAGCAACAGTGAAGTGGGAAGGGCAGTACGGATTTCTTCTCTTACATCTGCAAGCAGAGTCTGAACATCAGACAGGATGGCATTGTCTCCCTCAAGCCGTGCAATGGCTACTGCTATAGGTTTCTGGAGTTTCAGGCTGCTTACCACTCTCTCCCAAAATACATCATCCAGGAGGATCCTCTTGATGGGGCTGTCCATATTGGCAGACTGTGATATGGCCATTTCTTGGAGAGAGACTCCTTCCCCTCCAGGAGAATGTTAAACATGATGACAACACCACCCCACCGGGTGTTGCTGGGCAGCTTCAGTGTGGTGCTCTTATTCTTCTCACTTTGCTTGGTGAGGTAGATTGCTGCTATAACTTGATGACCCTTCACATACTTAACCATTTCCTTGGCTCACTTGTGGAGTGTATTCATTGTTTTCAGTGTCATGATGTCCTTGAAGAGCAGATTCAATGCATGAGCAGCACAGCCAATGGGTGTGATGGCGTGTGTATGCTTCCGGTAGAAGTCTTCACACTTTTTTGATGTATTTCAGAACTGCAGTTTCCTCTGCTTGGAGCAACAGTGAAGTGGGCAGAGCAGTACGGATTGGTCTAAAGGACTACCGCACTTTAGACCAATCAGCCTTCATGTTCACAGCATTGTCTGTCACCAGTGCAAATACCATCTGTGGTCCAAGGTCATTGATGACTGCCTTCAGCTCATCTGCAATGTAGAGACCGGTGTGTCTGTTGTCCCTTGTGTCTGTGCTCTTGTAGAATGCTGGTTGAGGGGTGAGGATAATGTAAACTCAGCAAAAAAAGAAATGTCCTCTCACTGTTAACTGTGTTTATTTTCACCTAACTTAATGGAGGGATTGTGCATTCCTGGTGTAACTCGGGCAGTTGTTGTTGTCATCCTGCACCTGTCCTGCAGGTGTGATGTTCGGATGTACCTTAATTGTCTACCGTCTGTAAGCTGTTAGTCTTAACGACCGTTCAACAGGTGCATGGTCATTCATGGTTTATGGTTCATTGAGCAAGCATGGGAAACAGTGTTTAAACCCTTTACAATGAAGATCTGTGAAGTTATTTTGATTTTTACAAATTATCTTTGAAAGACAGGGTCCTGAAAAGGGACGTTTCTTTTTTAGTTAATTATTCCTTGCCCATGAACATTCGACCACCCATCAGAGATGATTGCAGTAGATTTGCTTGACCTTCACTTGAACTCTGTTTAACTCTGCATCCAGCAAATTAGTAGATCAAGCATGTCTGGTTGGAGGGGGTGTATTCTGGGCGAAGAACATTCAGGAATCTCTTCCAATACATATTGCCTGTGAGCATCAGAGGTGAACCAGTTGCATACACAGCTTGCGCAAGACATTAATCAGCATTTCTCTGACTACGTTCCTCCATTGAGTCAAAAAACCTTCTAATTCCAGGAGGACCATGAGCTGTTGCTATGGATAAGGTGTCTGATTCATAATTTTCACCTCGAATAGAAGTAGAGGGACTTTTGCCAGAGGTTGCTTGTTGTGAGCTCTGAGGAAACTTTATATGCACTTGGCCAGATGATTTGGCACAGTATTTGCAAATGTACACAGCTTTTCCTTCTACATTAGCAGCAGTGAAATGTCTCCACACCTCAGATAGTGTCCGTGGCATTTTCCTGTAAAGATGAGAAAAAAATGAGTTAAAAAAACCCAAATACAATTCCATGTACAGATAAATAGCTAGTTTAAACAACTCCTTTGTAAGATAAATGTTTTTAAATGAAACATGTATGGAAACAGGTGAATTAACACTCCTCGGTTAGCAGGCTCAAGCAAGCTAAAACCCACATGGTAGCGAAAACAATTTCTGCTAGTTAGTTAACAAGTTAGTAATAATTTCAACACACTTTGCTGTAGGCTGCTATTTACTAGTTAACAAAAACATCATGTATGTCATATAAAATATATTCACCTCACCCAGTATTGTAATCAAAACTTACCAGAAAGCATGTAGTCCTTGGCTCAGACAGTGTTGTAGTGTGTGCTCAATAGCATCTCATTAGTGTGCAAGATCTTGAGAATCAGCTGTACGTACATGTGATGGAAGAATGCACTGTGCATGCAGAGGGTTGCAATTACATTTATTTGGGGATATTTTAACCAAGACCTCGAATTGCCTTATGTTTATCCCATTAAAAAGTCTCACTGTTATAAGCTAACTTTTGAATTTAAGCAAAATTACCAAAATTCCAGGGCTTAACTTCCCATGGAAAATTTCCAGAGTTTCTGACCCTTCGCAACCCTAGTCACAGGTGGCTGGTGGAACCTTAATTGGAGAGGACGGATGGAATGGTATCAAACATATGGTTTCCATTCGATTCACTCCATTCCAGACATTTTTTGCCACCCTTCTCTCACCAGCCTCCTGTGTTAAATGTAACGTGTGGCCAGGCCACATGCAGAACGATATGGTACTGGTTTCCCTCTGCCTCTGGTGTTGAGGTCTGTCACTGCAGAGTGATAGTCTTGCTGAGGGAGGTGACAATGACCCCCCTCCTGCCCAAATGATGCCCTGTTTGCAAGAGAAAAATAGTATTAATTGAGCTCTTATTGCCTTCTGGCGAGAGATACTGTAACTTCATTATTTTAACCATGCTTAAGCATCTCATCACGCTGACTGTCTCTCTCTTTCTGCTGCTGTGTCTGTCCACTTTGGTCCCCTTCTCTTTCTCTCCCTTTACTTTCAAGTTCAAGTTTGTAACCTCTCTTGATCTACCCATCTCTCTGTTCCTCTTTTTCTGTTCCTCTTCCTCTCTTCTCCCTCTACCTCTCCCTTAGCTTGGCTTGTTTACTGTAGTGTCAGGCAGGTGATAAACTGACGCTACAATGGGACTCTGGCGTCTGGTGAAATTGATCCACTGATTGGATTACCGTTAGCTCGGGAGTAAGCAGTGGGATAAAGGGGAGAAGAAAGAAATTACACATCCCTCACAACACCTTATCTGGGACAAATTGGTGAATAAACACTCCGTGAAAGTGGCAAACTGCCTGGGAGGGGGGAAACATGTAATGTCAAAGGGGAAAATACCATCCCTGTGTTTCAAATACTTGAGAAGTTGAATAAAATACTTAATATGTCCCGTTCAGCCTGTCTGGCTTAATAAACCAATAGAAAAGTACCAAAACTGCAAACCTGCACATCTGGCACTCCAGGCAGACTCAAGCAAACAGTCAAATTATTTGAATGAATTTTTTTTATTATTTGAAACAGGTCTGAAAAATACACAGGATTTTACTCTTCTTGGAAAACAGATTTCTGTGAATCTGGTTACACAATTTATGACATGGCCATGTTTTTAAAAATTCAAATGGCAATTTTTCCCCCAGACAGCACTCAGGGAATCAATTAACTCCTGATGACAGAAAGGTTGCCACAAACTGTCGCCACCGTTGCTTAGCACCTCTTAGCACTTAAAACCCCTTAAGTAATGTGGGAGTAATTATTGAAATAATAGAATCTTAAGCATGTTATTATAATGTGACATGTAACAGTACTACATGTCACATTATGTTAAAATACACAACCTACCAGCATCATCATCATTCTTCTCCACACGGCCTGCTATGCTTAAACACTCTCCATCATAGCTTAATTATACAGGGACTCAGTGGTGCTTGATTTGTATTCATTCTCTTCTTTAAAAAGGCGTGATTGCGCTGCAGTCTTGATTGGCCTTACTGATGGGCTGGTACATGTAATGGCTAAATGACAGGCTTGGGCTCTCAGGGCTAGCGATCGTTATGTGATGTGTGAAGTTCTTATAACGGATCGTAGAGCAATTTCTACAGACAATAATCCGATAAACCATCACCAGATATTGATGACACTGCTCCAGGACGCCAGGGTTGCTTGGAGATCAAGGTCCTCTTAATCTAAGCTATCCTCAGGGGTTCCTCTGTGGCCTCTATGCCATTTTGGACAGGATCTTGGTTCACCTCAGGCATGTGGGTGTCTTTATTTGTATTTAATTTTTTATTTAACCTTTTATTTAACTTGTGTTGTGGAGTGTTAGGCCATCCTATTGTCGGTGATAACAATTGTATACAATGTCATTGTGTGCTGTAGCGTTAAGATTTTCCTTCACTTGAACTAAGAGACGTAGCCCGAACAATAAAAAACATCCCCAGACCATTATTCCTCCTCCACCAAACCTTACAGTTGGCACTATGCATTCGGGCATGTAGCGTTCTCCTGGCATCCGCCAAATCCAGATGGTGAAGCGTAATTCCTCACTTCAGAGAATGCGTTTACACTGCTCCAGGGTCCAATGGCGGCGAGCTTTACACCACTCCAGCTGACGCATGGCATTGCACATGTTGATCATAAGGTTGTGTGTGGCGGCTCAGTCATGGAAACCTATTTCATGACTCTCCCAACAAACAGTTATTCTGCTAACGTTGCTTCCAAAGGCAGTTTGGAACTCGGTAGTGAGTCTTGCAACCAACAACAGATGATTTTTACACACTACGCGCTTCAGCGGTCCTGTTCTGTGAGCTTGTGTGGCCTATCACTTCACAGCTGAGCCGTTGTTGCTCCTAGATGTCTCCACTTTTACAATAACATCACTTACAGTTGATAGGGGCAGCTGTAGCAGGGCAGATATTTGACCATCTGACTGGTTGGAAAGGTGGCATCCTATGACGGTGCCACGTTGAAAGTCACTGAGCTCCTCAGTAAGGACATTCTACTGCCAATGTTTGTCTATTTATTTTAAATTTTTATTTCACCTTTATTTAACCAGGTAGGCAAGTTGAGAACAAGTTCTCATTTACAATTGCGACCTGGCCAAGATAAAGCAAAGCAGATCGACACATACAACAACACAGAGTTACACATGGAGTAAAACAAACATACAGTCAATAATACAGTAGAAAAATAAGTCTATATACAATGTGAGCAAATGAGGTGAGATAAGGGAGGTAACCTCCAAAAAAAGGCCATGGTGGCAAAGTAAATACAATATAGCAAGTAAAACACTGGAATGGTAGATTTGCAGTGGGAGAATGTGCAAGGTAGAGAGAAATAATGGGATGCAAAGGAGCAAAATAAATAAATAAATACAGTATGGGGAGAGGTAGTTGTTAGAGGTGGATCAGAGACTCACCAGCAGCAAGAGCGACATCATTGATGTATATAGAGAAGAGAGTCGGTCCAAGACTTGAACCCTGTGGTACCCCCATAAAGATTGCCCGAGGCCCGGACAACAGGTCCTCCGATTGGACACACTGAACTCTATCAGAGAAGTAGTTGGTGAACCAGGCAAGGCAATGATTTGAGAAACCATGTCTATGGAGATTGCATGGCTGTGTGCTCGATTTTATACACCTGTCAGCAAGGGGTGTGGCTGTAATAATCGAATTCACAAATCTGAAGGCGTGTCCACATACTTCTGTATATAGTCAATATTATTTTTTGGAACTGCAGGAAAGAGTGCCTCCTACTGGCCCCTCCAACACCACTTCCAGCATTATATGGTCTCCCATCCAGGACCTCAGTTCTATCTGCATATGGCACAGTGGATTTGGTTGGTTGGCGGTGGTGTAGTGTGGTGTGGGATAGATAATACGTTCCTGTGTGGGAGTCTGAGGCAGTGCAGTGGTGGGATAGGATGTGTGTGGGTGGGTTGGTTTGTTGGTGGCTCAATATGGCATATGGTGTGTGTGCGTGCATGTGACGTTGCCATCCATCAGGCAGTAGGCAGTGTGTGTGTACTGTACATGTGAGTGTGTTATCCCTGTATGGGTTGGGCGGTGGGGTATTGCATTGAGCCAACTGGGCAGAAGTGAAAATGACAGGTGGAGCATATTGTCTTATTTTACTGTCACATTGTTAAATGGAATATCCCAGTAGCGCTAATCAAAATAGCTGTAGTAAGAATATGTATTTCTGTTTACTATTGATGACTGTTCAGAGAAAGTCAATTGAAATGGGCAGCTACATTTCTGTTATTATTTGACTACTTTGCATTGAGCTGGCTGTAGCCATGCTCTGTTTGGGGCTTGGACAGGCTGGTTGTTCTGCTAGGCATTGCTTGGCTGCAGTGGCGTGCCGTGGGCCTGGGGCCTGGGCCTTCAGTGAGGTCCTACACAGTCCCACCCGAATTTATCCACCTCTTATTACCATCATTATGATACCATGGCTCTAGACACTATACATTTAGACAGAAACACAGTATAACCAGGCATTGCGTCACCTTGAAATTTACATTTTTATTCAGAGAATTGCAGGGGAAGAGTACAATACCTTTTCATTGTGCAGCTCCGTTGCCCTGCGCGCTTGTTCGTTGAGCTGTAGATCCACTCGGGTGCCCCCAAAAGTTTTCAAAAGCACCATTGCTTGTAAGTGCCCAGCCGTACTTTGGTGTCTCGTTGCTGCCTTGTTTAGACAACTCAAGTTTGCAAAGCCAGTGTGGCTCCAAACACCAAATCGATCACTTGCAAATAATAGGCATTACCAGCAGTACAGTTTGCAGTGTTTCTCGGAGCCTGTGAGCCACTGATAGCGCTCGTAGTTGGAACTTTGAAAGTGGCGAACGAACAACCTTCCCGCCTGTGACAGGCTTTGTAGCGTCGGCGTCGGGCGACCTCTCCTGACAATGTCTAACTTTTCTTGAAAGGTTTGTCTTGAGAATGGCGTTATAATTATATCCTCGACCAAATCGACATCTTCTCCTCCTTCCGCCATTGTGGGTTGAAAAAACTGCTTAGTAGGACGCAAATTAATTTGTTTATCAAATTCAGTTTCCTAGTTCTGAGGTTCTGCATAGACCTGCCCATATAGGACCTGCCTCTCAATATTGGTAATCCAATCAAAAGACGTGCACGCACTACGCCTGCTAACTGAATCCTGTGTAACACTGGAGCCAGCCAGCAGGCGTACAATAGCAAACTCTAGAGCTGATTGGTTGACACTAAATTTTAATTTCCATTCAATTTAAGCTACAAGTGCCCACACTGTTGATTCTGAAGACCTGAGGGCAGATTTTAGACCCCTGGAAACACATGATGGCTGAATATGATTGGATAAAAGATCTAACATAAAGACGAGCCCTCCAAATCTCAACCTGGGGCTGGAAGCAGTGCAACCAAGAGGAAAGCTATGAAATGAAGAGTATAACTCTTACTCTGGGGAATAATTTAATACATATTTGTGGGAAAATATATTTAAAAAAATATATATTCTGATGATGTTTAGGCCAGCAGAGAAGGCCTTGCTGGCCCTGATGGCCCACCACTGCTTGGCTGCCAGGGAGGCTGCTGGCCCAGCTTGCGGCTGCTAGCGGTTTGCGCTGCGGGATGAATTGAGTGGGAAAATTAAGCCTTTGATCGATTGTTTCACTGCAGACATTAGAAACACCTAAGACAGCGATGAGTCAGCAGTCTTTCCACCCTTTTCCCATGTTTCTCTCTCTAGCCCTCTTACTCTCTTTCTCGCTCTCTCTTTCACTGTTAAATCGCTCTCTTCTTCCACCCCCTCTTCTCAATGGCTCTCTGTCGAGCTCGCTCTCTTTTGGTCCCTCCCCCCTATTCCGTTTCTCTGTCAGTACCACAGGAGGTTGGTGGCACCTTAATTGGGGAGAACAGGCTTGTGGTAATGGCTGGAGCAGAATGAGTGGAATGGTATCAAATACATCAAACATATGGTTTCCATGTGTTAGATGCCATTCCATTAGCTCCGTTCCAACCATTATAAGCCATCCTCCCCTCAGCAACCTCCACTGGTCAGTACCTACCTTTATCAATAAACTTTATCACTCTATTTTCACTCTCAATTCAGTGGTGGTCCCTGTCCTTTTACAGATACCACACCATTTTGTGGACTTACTGGGGACTGTCTCCAATGTCACTGCTGTCAGTGCTGATGAGAACCTGACGGCCGGATCTGTTTATAGATTTGCCTCCTGTCTCAGTGGAACTATAGGAGCTTGACTAGCTGTCAGTCAACTCTCACCTATGCCAGAACCCAGTAACTGTAATAGATGGTGCAGTTCTCTCTCTGGTCAGAGTGACAAGCCTCTCCCTGGGACTAATAAAGACATTGTGTTTATTTGTTAGCAAGTCAGTGTGCACTTAATGAACATATTGTTATAAGTGCTAAAACGATGTTGCTATCTGCTGGTTAAGTCTACAGGTTTGATCCAATTGAATGTCCTGAGCTCGATAGCCATAAGTAAGGTCCATTGGTAGCCTGCTAGGTGAGGTGGTAGAACTTGCTGTCTTTCTGAGAACAATGATGACATTGAATACTTTGTACCCAAAACACATCGATCTGAACAGAGACAAAATAATGAAGAGGGCACAGAGGAACACACGAGACACTGATGTCACCCCTGCATATTAAGCTTCTGATAGGTATTGAGGGGACTCTCGTAGGCAACTGGGATCTTATTGGTTCCTTTAACCTTGGCCAAACCAGTTGATTTGGTTGCATGTCTTTTGTTTGGAGTTTTTGACCTTCTTGGGGAGATGTGCTGGATCTGTCATGAAACTTTAATGACCTCGGAGCGTTTTCCCCTTTTTTCTTCTCTATTTGGGTTATTTTTAAATAGAACATGAGGCTGGTTGTGTCTTCATCTCTCCCCTGTCTCCTCCATCTCTGTCTGGCCTGTCAATCACATGTCTGCTGCGCTTTGTCTCCGTGGAGTCACCTTACTTCCAGCTATACTCTTCACTGTTAACTCTGTATGGCCTGAGGGCTAGCCATGTAACACAAAGGGGCGTGTGTATGCACAGATCCACAGATGACACAATTTCTATTGCACTCCACACTGCCCTTTCCCATCTGGACAAAAGGAAACCCTAAGTGAGAATGCTGTTCATTGACTACAGCTCAGCGTTCAACACCGTAGTGACCTCCAAGCTCATCACTAAACTAAAGACCCTGGGATTAAACAAATCCCTCGGCAACTGGATCCTGGACTTCCTGACGGGCTGTCCCCCAGGTGGTGAGGACAACTCCAACAGCATCATTAACCAGTTGAAGCTAGGGGGGCGCTAATTTCATTATTGGATAAAAAAACGTGCTCGTTTTAAGCGCAATATTTTGTCACAAAAAGATGCTCGACTATGCATATAATTGCCAGCTTTGGAAAGAAAACACTCTGACGTTTTCAAAACTGCAAAGATATTATCTGTGGGTGCCCCAGAACTGATCTTACAGGCGAAACCAAGATGCAACTTCAAACAGAAAACGAGCAGGATTTTTGAGGCTCTGTTTTCCATTGTCTCATTATATGGCTGTGAAAGCGCCACGAATTAGCCTGCCCTTTCTATCGTTTCTCCAAGTTGTCTGCAGCATTTTGATGTATTTGTAGGCATATCATTGGAAGATTGGCCATAAGAGACTACATTTACCAGGGGTCCGCCCAGTGTCCTTTGTTGAAATTGTTGCGTAATCTCCAAGCTGCTTGCATTCATCCATGTGATTGAGACAGAGAGGAGACTTCCAGGAATGATATATCATGAAGAGATATGTGAAAAACACCTTGAGGATTGATTCTAAACAACGTTTACCATGTTTCAGTCGATATTATGGAGTTAATGTGGAAGAAAGTTTGGCGTTTGGATGAATGAATTTTTTATTTTTTCTTTGGTAGCCAAACATGACGCAGAAAATGGACCGATTTCTCCTGCACAACTAATCTTTCAGGAAAACGGAACATTTGCTATCTAACTGAGAGTCTCCTCATTGAAAACATCCGAAGTTCTTCAAAGGTAAATTATTTATTGAATGTTTTTGCTGGTTTTTGTGAAAATGTTGCCTGCTAATGCTAACGCTAAATGCTAATGCTAAATGCTAACGCTAAATGCTAAATGCTAGTTTGCTATGGTTGAGAAGCATATTTTGAAAATCTGAGATGACAGTGTTGTTAACAAAAGTCTAAGCTTGAGAGCAAATAGATTCATTTAATTTCATTTGCGATTTTCATGAATAGTTAACGTTGCGTTATGGTAATGAGCTTGAGGCTGTATTCACGATCCCGGATCCGGGATGGCTCGATGCAAGAAGTTAAGTTTGCCGACAACACAAAGTGGTAGGCCTGATCACCGATGACGATGATGCAGCCTACAGGGAGGAGGTTAGAGACCTGGCAGTGTGTTGCCAGGACAACAACCTCTCCCTCAACATCAGCAATACAAAGGAGCTGATTGTGGGTTGTAGTGGAGCAGGTCCACATCACTTAAGAATTATCATGGTCCACACACACTAACACCGTCGTGAAGAAGGCACGACAATGCCTCTTCCCCCTCAGGAGGCTGAAAAGATTTGGCATGGGACCTCAGGTCCTCAAAAAGTTATACAGCTGCACCTTTGAGTGCATCTTGGCTGGCTGCATCACTGCTTGGTATGGCAACTGCTTGGCATCCGACCGCAATGCACTACAGAGGGTAGTGTGAACGGTCATCGGTGCATCAGTACATCACTGGGGTTGTGCTCCCTTCCATCCAGGACTACTCCAGGTGGTGTCAGAGGAAGGCCTTAAAAAATGGTTATAGACTCCAGCCACCCAGGTCATAGACTGTTCTCTCTGCTACCGCATGGCAAGCGGTACTGATGCACCGAGTCTAGAACCAACAGGTCCCTCAACAGCTTCTACCCCCAAGCCATAAGACTACTAAATAGTTTGTTAAATAGTGTGGGTAGCTATTTGGTTTACTATCTGCATTGACTCATTTTGCACAAACTCTTTTGACTCGTCACATACGCTGCTGTTACTGTTTATTATTTATCCTGTTTCCTAATCACTTTATCCCTACCTACAGTATATGCACATATCTACCTCAATTACCTTGTACCCCTGCACATCGCCTCGGTACTGGTACCCCATGTATATAGCCACGCTATCATTAATCATTGTGTATTTATTCGGCTTATTATTATTTATTTATTTTCTTTCTCTCTGCATTGTTGGGAAGGGCCCTTAATTAAGCATTTCACTGTTGTTTTACAAAACATGTGACAAATCAATTTTGCACACACACACACACACACACACACACACACACACACACACACACACACACACACACACACAGGCTGGAACTAGATTTTGCACTGTGCCTTTGTCAGAGGTAAGAGTCAGAACCGGTTGCACATCAATGCAAGACGGACTGAGTAGCACTGCAGCCTACAAGTCTTAGTGTAAACGCAGCCTCTTTAGAACAGGTGGACAGAGACAGAAAGGCATTGTCTCACTTCAGGGTCCTCTTGAGGCAGCTTGTTTACCTGTCTGTAAAACAGGATCCCACTTCCTCGGTCCCCTGGTCAGCTGGAGAATTGATATTTCACCTCAAATGAGCCAGATCAGCATGCTAACTACAGATGGTTACTGCTAGAAGTAGAAAACACAAGTTGTTGATCAGTAATATGAAGTTGAACAGCTTGGCACTGGATTTGAAGGTTTCTCCTCTTGCTTACTGCTCGCATGTAGCGAACTTTCATTCTGTCAACCCCTTTTTATATGTGAATTTTCTCTCTTCCATGTCTCAACATGATTTATTCGCCTCTCTGTACTTTCTTTGCCTTATCGTCACTTGTGAAAAGGGATAATTTTAGGTTTTAGGTCGTAGTCAGCTGCTCATAGAAAAAGGGAAGGTTCCCCAAACTATTGGAGTTATTTTAAAAAATCTACAAAAAATCTATATTTGTGTGTGTGTGTGTGTTGGCATGTGATTGTGTGCTCTTGTATACATAGATGTGTGTATGTGTCACGGGTAACTTGGTGCGTGAGGGAAGAATCAGGCGCAGAGAGCATATAGTTCCACAGGAAGACTTGCACTTTTAATATCGCACAGAAAATAATGCCCAACAAAAGAGGGCGCGGCGCGGAAAATGTGGACCAACCCAACACAACAGGGTACCAGGTCCCGCACGAAACAAGGGCGGGTAAACATACTATAAATAAGGAAGCCAATCAAGCACACAAATAGACAGGTGCAACTAATAAGACAAAACAAACAGACCACGAAAAAGGGATCGGTGGCGGCTAGTAGGCCAGTGACGCCGAGCACCGCCCGAACAGGCAGGGGGGCCAACTTCGGTGAAAATCGTGACAGTATGAGTTTCATCAGATGACTCTGTAGATGATAGTTTGCAGTTCACTCACAGTGTCAGCATGCAATCATCCCCTAAATTAATGGAGTGTCTTCGTTAAGAGAGGATAGAGGATGTCTATCATGTTGTCCAAATCATCATAGGGTCACAAGGGACAACACCAATCTTCTCATCACTTTGCCGAGACTTTATCCTGTCCATGTACTCAAATGTTTCAAATAGTATTTTTTACCTTGGTAGTAGTTCATTCACATATGCTCCCCACATGCTATATCAGCTTTGTAGTAGTGCAGTAACTGCAGTTAATGAGGTAAGCGTTAGCATGACACAACACTCATTATATTCTTAACTATTCAATGTCTTTCTACCTTCATTGTTTTCATTAAATAGTCCAAAACAGCGTTATCCATTCCTGGACATGGGGACCTTTTGTTCCAGCCCAGTACAACTACTACTCAAATCAAATGTTGTCACATGAGCTAATACAACAGGTATAGTCTTTAGCGTGAAACGCTTACTATTATTACTACTACTACTGCTAACCCATGATTCAACCAATTCACTAATAACCAAGCCCTTAATTAGTTGAATCAGGTGTGTTAGTATTTGAAGAACCTGGATGATCATCAAGACTCTTGGAAGAATGTTCTATGGACAGATGAGTCAAAAGTATAACTTTTTGGACGACATGGGTCCCATTATGCCTGCCGAAAACCAAACACTACATTCCACAGTAAGAACCTTATACCAACGGTAAAGCATGGTGGCAAAAAGTGTGATGGTTTAGGGATACTTTGCTGCCTCAGGACCTGGGGGACTTGCCTTAATAGAAGGAACCATGAATTCTTCTATGTGTCAGAGAATTCTACAGGGGGCCCCACAAGGGTGCGTTCTGAGCCCTCTCCTGTACTCCCTGTTCACCCACGACTGCGTGGCCACGCACGCCTCCAACTCAATCATCAAGTTTGCGGACGACACAACAGTGGTAGGCTTGATTACCAACAACGACGAGACGGCCTACAGGGAGGAGGTGAGGGCCCTCGGAGTGTGGTGTCAGGAAAATAACCTCACACTCAACGTCAACAAAACTAAGGAGATGATTGTGGACTTCAGGAAACAGCAGAGGGAACACCCCCCTATCCACATCGATGGAACAGTAGTGGAGAGGTTAGCAAGTTTTAAGTTCCTCGGCATACACATCACAGACAAACTGAATTGGTCCACTCACACTGACAGCGCCGTGAAGAAGGCGCAGCAGCGCCTCTTCAACCTCAGGAGGCTGAAGAAATTTGGCTTGTCACCAAAAGCACTCACAAACTTCTACAGATGCACAATCGAGAGCATCCTGGCGGGCTGTATCACCGCCTGGTACGGCAACTGCTCCGCCCTCAACCGTAAGGCTCTCCAGAGGGTAGTGAGGTCTGCACAACGCATCACCGGGGCAAACTACCTGCCCTCCAGGACACCTACACCACCCGATGTTACAGGAAGGCCATAAAGATCATCAAGGACATCAACCACCCGAACCACTGCCTGTTCACCCCGCTATCATCCAGAAGGCGAGGTCAGTACAGGTGCATCAAAGCTGGGACCGAGAGACTGAAAAACAGCTTCTATCTCAAGGCCATCAGACTGTTAAACAGCCACCACTAACATTGAGTGGCTGCTGCCAACACACTGTCATTGACACTGACCCAACTCCAGCCACTTTAATAATGGGATTGATGGGAAATGATGTAATTATATCACTAGCCACTTTAAACAATGCTACCTTATATAATGTTACTTACCCTACATTATTCATCTCATATGCATACGTATATACTGTACTCTACATCATCGACTGCATCCTTATGTAATACATGTATCACTAGCCACTTTAACTATGCCACTTTGTTTACTTTGTCTACATACTCATCTCATATGTATATACTGTACTCGATACCATCTACTGTATGCTGCTCTGTACCATCACTCATTCATATATCCTTATGTACATATTCTTTATCCCCTTACACTGTGTATAAGACAGTAGTTTTGGAATTGTTAGTTAGATTACTTGTTGGTTATCACTGCATTGTCGGAACTAGAAGCACAAGCATTTCGCTACACTCGCATTAACATCTGCTAACCATGTGTATGTGACAAATAAAATTTGATTTGATTTGATTTACAGGAGAATGTCAGGCCATCTGTCTGTGAGCTGAAGCTGAAGCGCAGCTGGGTCATGCAGCTGCAGTCCTCTGGGGCCTGATTGGTGTCACACTTTTGCCTCAGCTAACACACCTGACTCCAATAATCAACTAATCATAATATTCAGTTAAAAATGCAATTAGTTTAAATCAGGTGTGTTTGCTAGGGATGGGGCAAAAGTGTGAAACCAATCAGGTCCCTGAAGACTGGAGTTGCCCGGGCCTGCAGCTGCATGACCCAGCTGCAGGCCTCTGACCTGATTACAAACCTCTGCCTGCCCTGACCCCGAGCCCGCCTGCCGTCCTGTACCTGCCTGACTCTGACTTGATCACGAACCTCTGCCTTTCCTCGACCTGCCCTTTGCCTGCCCCGTGTTTTGTAATAAATTATCTGAGATCTGTACTATCCGCCTCCTGTGTCTGCATCTGGGCCATATCCTGAGCCGTGATATACTATAATTTCCTCTTATAAGATTTTGTCAAAGTCTCCAGTCATGTCAAATTATGTAGAATTGTATAAAAGGGCATATTTTTCCAGGAACCTATGCTACTAAAAATGTTCCCCATATGTGAAACTCCTGGAAGTGCCTCTACTGTTATGCCTCTATGCAAATGTGATGATATGCTTGTAATGATTTTTTTAATGCATTCCGGTACCTCAGATCTTTTCAAAACTTCATATGTGTGATTAGGCAACCCTCATGAACTGTAAATCAGCCATTTCTCCCAACAGATGTTAAAGAAAAACTCTCTCACACACACACACACACACACACACACAGCAAGGATGGAGTGACACAGTGCGGGGCTTAATGACACACAGTGCCTGCAACGGTATTACCATAATCTCTAGGCCGAGTTCAACGAGACGCCCCGCTCTGAGTGCAGCGACCGTGAAAATAAGAAGGCCCAAAATGAAGCCTGGCCCTAAATTTCAGGTGCTTTTGGGTGACAGCGAGAGAACCGTTAGGGTTAGATTCGACCTCAGGAACGTTCCTGAGGTCCTCCCGATCTGTGCAAACCTTGACCATGTGGCATTAACCCTTAACAGTGAAAAGAAGGTGTTTACATCAAGCAGTTTGCAATGACTTCCCTCCCCATAGGAATACATTGCCTGCTCCCCTAAATTCAACCTGAAGCCTATGTGGATTATGCATGTCTTATGAACCTGTCTTCGATGACAATTCATCACACCACTATGAGGACTACCTGCGTTGATTCTAAGCTTCCTGGAGCAACCGGAAGTGGTTAAAATCACCCTAAAATGTTTTTCCATACATACCCAACCTGCAGTTTGTGTAAATCAGTCAGTTCTTAACGTAAAGACTTAAAACTCTGTAAAAGCCTACCCCAATGAGGATATGTGTTTACTTATGTGTGTGTCTACTTTTACCTTTCTGTGCCAACCGGACGTGCCTTAAATTGGGGTCACAGTGGCTGTTTCAAAGGGTTAAAAAAGTCACATCTTTCCAAAACTTCATATGTGTGATTAGGCAACCCTCATGAACTGTAAATCAGTTCAGATTTCCAATAAAAACTCACACACACACACACACACACAGCAAGGATGAAGTGACACAGTGTGGTGCTTAGAGAAACACAGAGCCTGCAATAGTCACCTTTGTTCAAACTATCAAAGAACCATCAGACAAAGAGCTCCAAGAAACAGCCTCGTACATTTGCAATAACTTCAATTCATTTTAACATCAAAGAAAATGACGACATTTAGAAATGTCCCAGAGTCGCAAGACTAGGTGCATTGAAACCGCCTCGGCCCATAGAGCTGGACCCCAACGTTTCTGTCCGATAGCTCATTCAAGGACCCCATAGCAACGCCCGGAAAATGTGAATTTTCAGCACCAATTAAGGTCACCGAATGACCCATCGAGCCGAAACTCGGGATTCGGAGTTGCCTCACATAGGCCTACACATAAAGTCAGAGCTGGATAATATTCTAGCTGGACAGAATGGCATTGTCAGTTCAGCTCAAGGGGCGTGGTGTGTGTCTCATTGTAAACAAACAGCTGGTACGCGATCTGGTAAGCTGTAGGCCATACTATTTACCAATATTTTCCGTAGCTGTCTATTTACCACCACAATTCGATGGTGGCACTAAGACTGCACTCAACAAGCTGTATAGGGCCATAATGAAAACAAGAAAATGCTCATCCAGTGGTGGTGCTCTTAGTGGTCGGTGATTTTAATGCAGAAAAAAATTAAATCCGTTTCACCTCATTTCTACCAGAATGTCACCTGTGCAACTAGAGGGTAAAACAACCTATATCACCTTTACTCCATATGCAGAGCCGCATACAAAGCTCGCCCTCGCTCTACATTTGGCAAATCCGACCATAACTCCTCCTGATTCCTGCTTACTAGCAAAAACTCAAACAGGAAGTACCAGTGACACTCTTAATACAGAAATGGTCCAATGAAGCGGATGCTAAGCTACATGACTGTTTTGCTAGCACAGACTGGAATATGTTCCGGGACTTATCAGATGGCATTGAGGAGTTTACCACATCAGTCACTAGCTTCATTAATAAGTGCATCGACGACATCGTCCCTAGTGACCATACATACATATCCCAACCAGAAGCCATGGATTACAGGTAACATCCACACTGAGCTAAAGGCTAGGCTGCCACTTTCAGGGAGTGGGACACTAACCCAGACGCTTATAAGGAATCACACTACACCCTCAGATAAACCATCAAACAGGCAATGCGTCAATACAGAACTAAGATTGAATCCTACTACACTGGCTCTGATGTTTTTCGGATGTGGCTGGGCTTGCAAACTATCACAGATTACAAAGGGAAACCCAGCCGCTAGGCTACTAAAACAATCATTTCAAAAATAGTCCATTCATCACTCTGATTTCTCGAATTGCGGTGCAGGAAAAGGAAGTCATCCACCGATTGTGGTCAGCTGGCTTCTCTCTGACACCACAAATCCAGCTGTAAGTGACGCTTTATCATTTGGAATGACACAATTACCAGGTGTAGAGTAGGCTGTTGATATGCATCTTTGAGATGATAGAGGAAATCAACAAGATCCACAAGCACACATTCACAATAGCTGGCCTCATGTTATCTGCAGTTTTGAGCTGGGAACTGTCCCAATCCATGGTGAATGTCACGTTCTCCACAAGCACCCACTCTTTGGTTATGTAATGGGCTGTAAGGCGCAAGTATCCTATTTGTGACCGACTGGCTCGATTCGGTCTTACAGTATATAGCAACATTTGAAATGGTGTTTTTTTTACATTGGATAAAAGTAGGGACTCAGTGCTAGAAAATTGTATATAATACACTACAGTTGAGGAACAATGGGAAAGTAATTCTGCTTTGAAAGTTGATAAACTTGTAACTTTACTTTTGAGAAAATGGGCTTGGAATGTTTTGATACAACTACTGGAGAGCCCTTCTTTGTCTACACCCATTCGGCATCGTTTACACCCTCTTAAGCTTTAGCCCCACCCATCTCTTTAAGGTTTGGTCCCGCATGTTCTGTCCTAGCAACAGCTGTGAAGCACCCAAGCAAACTGGCTGATGTTGCCTAGCTTGCTAGCTACTTCCAGACACAAATGAGAGAAAGGCTCACTGACCATTTTACTTGCCCTAGCAGAGATGGTTTGGCTGTTTTTATGTTATCCAGGGTGTTGGTGACACTGCGCTGCTGGCAACAATTTATGCTTTTTTGTCAAAGTTTACAGACACCGGCCATATTCAGTGGGTGTTGAGCGTTCGTAAATTCTTCAGTTATTCTGCGCTTTGGCACACTCAGACGAGAGTGCTCTTTAATCAAAGTAGATAGCCGGAGTGAATTTACCAGCTACGTCTATCAACAGTTTTTGCAGTGATATCATTAACATTCTAATGAAATGGTTACTTGAATAGAGTCTTTTGTTAAAACATGTAGCTAGCTAGCTAAACAATGAACCACTCATATATATATATATATATATATATATATATATATATATAGATATTACTACCCTGCATGAATCTGCAGGTAGCTAACCAACCAAGTTCAATGTTAGCTAGCTAACACTAAGCTATAAACTAGAAAAGCAAATGGCTTTGAGATTCGAATAACATTACAACACAGATCATGCACTTAACATTAGCTAGCGAGCCAGCCAGCTAACGTTAGCTAGCTAGCTAACAGTACACTTTAACTTAAACTACTTTATGACAAAATTAGAACTGTGTAATATATGAAAATGTAGCTAGCTAGACTATCTTACACTACTGTTCAATAGTTTGGGGTCACTTAGAAATGTCCTTGTTTTTGAAAGAAAAGCGATTTTTTTTTCTTTTTTAAAAAAAACATCAAATTGATCAGAAATGCAGTCTAGATATTGTTAATAATGTTGTAGATGACTATTGTAGCTGGAAACGGAAGATTTTTTTATGAAATATCTACATAGGCGTACAGAGGCCCATTTATCAGCAACCATCACTCCTGTGTTCCAATGGCACGTTGTGTTAGCTAATCCAAGTTTATCATTTTAAAAGGCTAATTCATCATTAGAAAACCATTTAGCAATTATGTTAGCACAGCTGAAAACTGTTGTGCTGATTAAAGAAGCAATATAACTGGTCTTCTTTAGACTAGTTGAGTATCTGGAGCATCAGCATTTCTGGGTTCGATTACATGCTCAAAATAGACAGAAACAAAATACTTTCTTCTGAAACTCATCAGTCTATTCTTGTGCTGAGAAATAAAGGCTATTCTATGCGAGAAATTGCCAAGAAACTGAAAATCTCATACAATGCTTGTACTATTCCCCTCACAGAACAGCGCAAACTGGCTCTATACAGAATAGAAAGAGGTGTGGGAGGCCTCGGTGCACAACTGAGCAAGAGGACAAATTAGAGTGTCTAGTTTGAGAAACAGATGCCTCACAAGTACTCAACTGGCAGCTTCATTAAATAGTACCCGCAAAATACCAGTCTCAATGTCAACAGTGAAGAGGCGACTCAGGGATGCTGGCCTTCTAGGCAGAGTTGCAAATAAAAAGCCATATCTCTGTCCAGTGTCTGTTCTTTTGCCCATCTTAATATTTTATTTTTATTGGCCAGTCTGAGATATGGCTTTTTCTATGTGACCAATACAATTTGATTCGATTGACATGTTACAGGTCATGACATCCTAATCAGACTCTCATAAGGCACCTGTTTACATATCCTAGGTAGGTGCCCACTAGCTCCATCTCTGGGTTGGCATTATGCACATTATCTTAACATCTTCCTCTTCATATATAATTGGCTCGAGCACTCCATACCATGCTAATACCACAGCGAAAATACACATTTACATTATCAACACCTTTTTAAATTGTATTATTATATAATATTAAAGAAGCCTTTATATCTTAAAAGACATTCCCCGTTCCTGCAGGAGCTGTCTTATGTTAGCCCTTGTCCTAGTGTGCCGCACTGGCAGCATATTGGGCACCTATGGGCGTAATGTTTCTGGCACTAGCACTCTGTATGTCCAGTAGTCCCTCACCAGGATGGGCGTACTCTTTCTTGTGTCCGGCCAGCCTCTTAGGATTAAAGATGGAAGCATGGGGTGGCAGGTAGCCTAGTGGTTAGAGTGGTGGACTAGCAACCGAAGGGTTACTAGATCAAATCCCTGAGCTGACAGGGTAAAAATCTGTCCTCCTGAACAAGGCAGTTGACACACTTTTCCTAAGCTGTCATTGAAAATAAGAATTTATTCTTAACTGACTTGCCTAGTTAAATAAAAAGTCTTATTCTCTGCTGAATTAGTTTTGATACTATCCAGTGTCTGCGGGGAGATGTTTTGATCATTAGCATGGTTCACGTCTTCAAATTCAGCCTGTAGAGCATATACAGTCTCATTTGTCCGATATTGCGGGTAACTAGTTGTTGGGGGTGCTTCTCTAGACAAGAAATATGCAACGTGAATCTCTATTCCTTTCTTGTATACTACCTGTAGTTGATAATGTTGAAGCTTTAGCAATATCATTTGAAGTGGCTTCGGGACAGACAGAAGATGCTTTTTGGAGATAACCTCAAGCGGCTTGTGATCAGTGTGCACCGTGATAAAGTCCCTAGGCCCTTGTCACTTGCATCACATTGTAGGGTCATTTCTTTGGGATTGGTTGGTTGCTTACCAATTTCTTGATTTGCTTCAATGAAGCTGTTAAACTGGTCTAACAGACTCATCCCCCACCAGGTGGAGCTCACCTAGCAGGGCCCCCCATCCCTTCAAAAACGTCCTCAAATGCATTCAGTATTGCCTCAGGTTTTCAAGTCTGATAGGACCTTTTGTTTTTCTTTAGTGCTGCTGACATGATGAACAACATGATGGTGGTTGAGCTGGAGCAACTTAAGCTTTTGACACGTTTCTTCTGAAACTTTAGCACATACAATACCAGTCACAAGTTTGGACATAGCTACTCATTCCAGGGTTTTTCTTTATTTTTACTATTTTCCACATATAATAATAGTGAAGACATCAAAGCTATGAAATAAAACATATAGTTTTTATTTATTTATCTTGGCAAGTCAGTTAAGAGCAAATTCTTATTTACAATGATGGCCTACCCTAGCCAAACCTGGACGACGCTGGGCCAATTGTGTGCTGTCCTGTGGGACTCCCAATCACAGTCGGGTGTGATACAGCCTGGATTCGAACCATGGACTGTAGTTATGCCTCATGCTCTAAGATGCAGTGCCTTTGACCGCTATGCCACTCAGAAGCCCATATGGAATCATCTAGTAACCAAAAAAGTGTTAAACAAATCAAAATATATTTTATAGTTGAGATTCTTCAAGGTAGCCACCCTTTGCCTTGATGCCAGCTTTGTACACTCTTGACATTCTCTCAAACAGCTTCACCTGGAATGCTTTTCCAACAGTCTTGAAGGAGTTCTCACATATGCAGAGCACTTGTTGGATGCTTTTCCTTCACTCTGTGGTCCAACTCATCCCTAACCATCTCAATTGGGTTGAGGTCGGGTTATTGTGAGTAGTTTGGATGAAGAGAGTAGTTACCTCACCACATTTTGGACCCCCAGTGGTAGATACCGGTGGACAAGGTTGTCGTAAGTGTACAAGATAAGCCAAGATATAAGTTAAAAAAGATATCCCTAACCTCCTTCCAAAAATATAAGTAATAAAATAAGTACAATTGCTCTATATTGCCCCCCACCCCCAAAAGAACAGGTGTTCAAAAGTCAAACAAATTATAAAAATACTCTAAATAAATAATAACTAAATGAAGTGTACATAAACAATTTGTTTAAAAAGATATTGGAATGAATGAAAAAAAATGCAAATACATTTATATAAAAAAAGCTATAAGTAATAAAGAGTAGTAAAAATAAGGTCATGTTGTGTGTGTATGTGTGTCAATATGTAAGTCTGAGTGAGTGAGTGGGAGTCAGGGCAAAAAGTCTCTTGAGAAGCAGGTGTGACGAGTTAGTGAAAATAGTGTGTAAGGTGCAGGTAATTATTTGTGGTTTATTGCACAATCAGATGTTCTCGGTAGGCGGTTCTTCTCCTGTTTGCTAATACAATCAGGTCCTCAAACTCAGGGGAGCGCCAGGGTCGGGAGGTTATTAAAAATGTATCCGGGTCCTCTGGGTCTGTCTCCACATCAGACATCATGTCTTCAATTGCCCCTGTAAATCGCTGCTTCACTTCAGCAGAGTTATTTTGACCAACTTGCCAGAGCCTGTCAAATAACAGGTTAAGTTATTTTGCCCAATAAACAAACGGTTTTGAATACTGGAATATCTCAAATTAAAGATAGGACTGCTTCTTACGTTGTTGCGGAGTCGCATTCAGAAGGTTGTGGCTGTGGGGTGTAGAGTATTGCAGACTCTGAGTATGTTATACATTTGATCCGTAAACATTTCCATGGCTTGGTGTGACGAATAGAAATTCTGGAAGCTACATTTTAGCTACAGGAGTGAATAGAAAATACCCCCAATAAATTGGGTCATGACTAGAAAGGATAAAAGGAAGTGGTATGGGAAAGTACACTTCCTGTCCCATCAAAATAGAAACTCGGTGATACAAGTGCGTCAATCCCACTTTCTGTATATGGTTGCTCCAGCAGAGAGGAAGCTAGACATCTCACTGGCAAAACAATTCAGTTCATATACAAGTAGGCCAGACCCAGCTGCTATCTCATTGGTGTCTATGGAAGAGCCACCACCTATGTAGACCGGAACTGTTGCCATTTTCTCTATGCCTAAACAGCCTGAGTAAGACATCTTTATTTATCTACCATCTTGGCTGTAGGTGCACAGGTCCACAAGACTTCACTCAAAGCCTGTATAGGTAATTCTAAATAGAATATCTCTGCCTCTCATATTATTTCTGGATGATTGGCTGTCAGAATAGATTTACCTCCAACCACAGCCAGGTAGAAGGGTCATTTCAGCCAGGCCCAGGCCAGGTATATTACCCAGTAGCCATTGGGCCATTCCTCACAGAGGCCATATACAGGATTACCATGATGATAACCCTGAGGTCAAGGGAAGTGTGCCCGGAAGAGGATCCCCCATACTGAGTTTGGAGGTGAGCTGCTGGGATAGTCTTTGGTGTGGTAGCAGACACTTCATGGGGCTGCAGATGACAAATATTCCTTTCCATTTAGGACTTATTTTATTGGCAACTGTTAAGTAACATAAACTCGTCCCTTTTTCAGGACCCTGTCTTTCAAAGATAATTCGTAAAAATCCAAATAACTTCACAGATCTTCATTGTAAAGGGTTTAAACGATGTTTCCCTTGCCTGTTCAATGAAGCATAAACAATTAATGAACATGCACCTGTGGAACGGTCGTTAAGACACTAATAACTTACAGACGGTAGGCAATTAAGGTCACAGTTATGAAAACTTAGGACACTACTAAAGAGGCCTTTCTACTGACTGAAAAACACCAAAAGAAAGATGCCCAGGGTCCCTGCTCATCTGCATCTCATCTGTCAAACTGAGATCCAAAAGAACAAGAATAGAGCGTTCACTGGCGTCTGCAGCCAATAGAAGGTCATTACTGACTTTCAATAAAGCCGGTTCCGTGCTGCGAAGTGAGTGGAAGCCCGACTGGAATTTGTTAAATAAGTTGGTTCATACTGAAATAAGCCACCAATTGCTTGAAATCAACTTTAAAAACAATTGGGATACAAAAGGAAACTTAGAGATTGGTCTATAGTTATTCAGTGAGGAGGGGTCTAGATTGGTATTTTTAAGGAGAGGTTGAACCAGAGCAGTTTTAAACTACGCTGGAACGGAACAGAGGTCAAGGAACTATTTACAATAGACAGAATGTTGGGACCAACACTTACTCACTCACCAACTGTAGTATTTAATACAGTATTGTCCGTAAAAACACTACAGTCCGCAACAGCACTACACGTTTTGAACTGTAGTAAATACTACAGTGTTTATTTAGCATACACCCTGCCCATTCCCCTCTCCCATATCCCAATTTGTGCTACCCATAAGTGAGAAACCTGCATGCTAAGTGTAGATCATATATGGAGCAGAGGTGCTGCACTATCTGTCGAGGTCTAAGTCCTTCCTACCTGCCTACAGATTATGGAAAGTGCACTATTTTAATCATTCTCCTGTAGGAGAAAGCTTCCACTTCTATGTCAAAAACACTACACTACAAAATGCAAAACACAACATTAATTACAATAGTATATACTAGTTTTCTATAATGTAGTTAACTGTAAATGCTTGGTGGTGGAAAAAGTACCAAATTGTTATACTTGAGTAAAATTAAATATACCTTAATAGAAAAGTAAAAGTGAAAGTCAAATATAAAAAAAGTAAAATATATTTTTTATTTTTGTAATTTTTACCCTTCTGAAATGTAACAAGTACTTTTACGTGTTAAAGAACATTTAGGAATGTAGTGGTATAAAAGTAAAAAATATACATAGCATAGGAAAGTACAAATACCCCAAAAAACTACTTAAGTAGTACTTCAAAGTATTTCTACTTCATTACCACTGTCAATACTACAGTATACTACAGTAAATACTACAGTAAAGTCTGCAAAAACTCTACAGTGTGTACTATAGTATTTACACCATAGTATACTATTTATGCCATAGTACAGAAATAGAAAGGTTCAAGAGACATTATCAATAGGACGCATGCAGGAGAGAGGAAAAACAGTACAACACTCAACACTAAAGTGCCCGAAGTGAATTCTGTATTGTCATTTTATCTGACCAGAATGAATTTGGCCCTTCATTAAGTATGTGTTCTCATGCAGTTTGAACATGAAAAGGTCCACCAGAGAATTTATGGTATTTCAAGCTGAGAAGTTAGTTTAACCAATGCAACTTGGTGACATAACGTTCTGAGCCACATCTGAGCAAACTGCATGTGGCTCAGAACCTTGTCTGTGAGAGAATCAAACTTGAAAAGGAGATATGTGCCAACTAGGGCAACATAAGCCGGATGGAGGCAAGGCATGGATCTAAAAAACAGACAGATGAGCGTTGTAGGGAAGAGATGGAGGGGAGGGAGGGGTGTTGCTAGTTACTACTAGCCTTGTTTATGTTCCGACGCACCCCTCTGAAAACTATTAACTGTCGCCACACTGTTGGCCCTGGGCTATGACAACAAGCCCTGTACGCTCTATAACGCACCCCAACAAGGAACGATGAAACCTGCTCATCAACGTGTGAAACCTCTCATCTCATTAGCTATCCACGGTTGAAATTAAGCAATGAAAGCGTGGGATTTAACAGAGATTTGGAGGGTGTTTGTTTTGTAAAAAGGTTTGACTGTGTTTCACCTCATCTGTGGGCAGAGAAAAACTGTCTGGACTCATATGAAGATTGATCATCATTGGAGCAGTGTTTGAATGTGTCTCCTATCTGGATATGTATTTATGAGTATTTTTTGAGAAAAGAGGACTTTTCCATAACGTATGCATGTTATCTGACCTAGTTAATGGAGGGTGTATGTTGTGTAAGGATGAACCGCCCACCCACTCGCTCAGAATGTGGGCAGTGAAATTTGCGTCTCCTCCTTACTGGTTCAGGGATACAGCCAGGCGGTAGAATACAGGAGGTGGGGAGTTCTGTAGGCCAATATCTCCCCATTGGCTTGTTAAAAAGCTGTGGGGGCTGCTTGTGGCACTTCCATCTGTTCACCTCCAACTTCACGGCACTCACTCACAAACACACACACACACCACACTCCGTGCCATCCTCAGAGAGGGAAAAGTATTCTCACCACCCTCCACCCCCTAGAACTATTTCCAGTGCCTCCATGACACATGTTGTTGTCTCAGCTCTGATCATACATCATACCTCTAGTCCAGTGGTTCCCAAACTTTTTATAGTCCCGCACCACTTAAAACATTCAACCTCCAACTGCGTACCCCCTCTAGCACCAGGGTCAGTGCACTCTCAAATATATTTTTTTGCCATCATTGTAAGCCTGCCACACACACAATAAACAATACATTTATCAAACATAAGAATGAGTTTTTGTCACAACCCGGCTTGGCAGGGCATGAAGTGACAAAGAGCTCTTGTAGGACCAGGGCACAAATAATAATATAATAATAATTCATAATTTTGCTCATTATTTAGCCATCTTACATATAAAACCTTATTTGTTAATCAAACATTTTGAATAACTCACCACAGGTTAATGAGAAGGGTGTGCTTGAAATGATGCACATAACTCTGCAATGTTAGGTTGTATTGGAGAGTATCAGTCTTAAATCATTTTTCACACTCGGTCTGTGTCTGTATGTAGTTGTTATGCTAGTGAGGGCCGAGAATCCACTCACACATATGTATGTGGTTGCAAAGGGCATCAGTGTCTTAACAGCGCGATTTTCCAAGACAAGAAACTCTGAGCGCAGCCCTGCCAGAAATCTGGCAGTGGCTTCTGATTAAATTCAATTTTCACAGAACCGCTTGTTGCAATTTTGACCAGGCTCTCTTGATCAGATAGCAGATAGCAGTAAGTGGATTTGGAGGCAGGGCATGAAAGGGATAACGAATCCAGTTGTTTGTGTCGTCCGTTTTGGGAAAGTACAGTACCTATGTAATTGCACACCCAGATTACTCAGGTGCTTTGCTATATCACATTTGACATTGTCAGTAAGCTTGAGTTCATTTGCACACAAAAAAGTAATACAATGATGGAAGAACCTGTGTGTTGTCCCTGTTAATGCAGACAGAGAAGATCTCCAACATCTTAATCATAGCCTCAATTTTGTCCCACACATTGAATATAGTTGCGGAGAGTCCCTATAATCCTAGATTCAGATCATTCAGGCGAGAAAAAACATCACCCAGATAGGCCAGTCGTGTGAGAAACCTGTCATCTTGCAAGCAGCCAGACAAGTGCAAATGATTGTCATTAAATACAACTTTAAGCTTGTCTCTCAATTCAAAACAATATGTCAATACTTTGCCCCTTGATAACCAGCGCACTTCTGTATGTTGTAAAAGCTTTACATGGTCGCTGCCCATATCATCGCCTAATGCAGAAAATAATGGGGCCTTGCTTTAACAAAGTTAACCATTTTCACTGTAGTGTCAAACGTCTTTCAAACCTCTTGGTGGATGCTGCAGTGTACCCAAGTGGCATTGGGAGCAACTGCTTGCACGTGTGTTACTACTCCACTATGTCTCCCTGTCATGGCTTTTGCGCCATCAGTACAGATACCAACAGATCTTGACCACCAAAGTGCATTTGATGTCACAAAGCTGTCCAGTACTTTAAAAATACCCTCTCATGTTGTCCAGGTTTCCAGTGGTTTGCAGATGAGGATATCTTCCTTAATTGACCCCCCATAAACGTAACGGACATGTACCAGGAGCTGTGCCAGGCCTGCCACATCTGTTGACTCATCCAGCTGTAAAGCATAGAATTCACTGTTGTTTTTATACATGTCTTACTACTCGAAAGTCATCTTTATTCTCACTCAAAACACTCCCGTGGCTTATTTTTCAAATTGTCATGTTAAATTTCTAAATGTCTGCGCAAGAGTGAAGGTTTCCCACGAGAGAGTAACGGTTAATGTGATTGGATGTTAATTAATCATGTTTGCTGCATATTTGATGTTGGAGGCTTAAGAGGAGCTCTAGGTCCTATAGCTATAAGGTGATAGGTACTAGCTGAGCTATTCACCCTCCTTCTCTCCTTCTCTCCACAGAACTTCAGAGGTGCAGACCTGTCAATCACCGTTATCACCGTCCAGTCAAAGCCAGGAGAAAAGGAGAGGGCAGGGCATGGACTGGCTTGGCCGTTGCTATGCATGAGCGAGTGCCATGGTGTCCATGGAGACCAAGGGCTATACTGACCTCCTGGAGACCAGCGATGGGCAGGGGTCGGGACTTTTGGAGAGAGGGGATGTGTCGGGGACTGAGGAGGGCTGGAGCGTCCCCTTACCCCTGGGCTTCCAGGTGTCCCTCACCACCGTGCTGATGCTGGAGCTGGTGCTCGGCTTCAGCAGCAACCTGACCGTGCTGGTGCTCTACTGCGCCCAGTCCAACCTGGTTGACTCAGTCAGCAACATGGTTACGGTCAGCTTGCACGTGCTGGACATCCTGGTGTGTGTGCTGTGTCTGCCGCTGACCGTGGCGATCATCCTGCTCCCAGTGGACGGTAGTGGCGGGGGCATCCTGGCTACGCTGTGCTGCTTCCATGAGGCCTGCGTCACCTTCACCAGTGTGGCCACGGCCATCAATGTGCTGGTCATCAGCCTGGACCGTTACGACATCACCGTCCGTCCAGCCACGCGGCTACTGACCCCGCGACGTGCTGCACTCCTCCTGGCTGCCGTTTGGGCCATATCACTGGCCGTCTTCTTCCTGCCCTTCCTGGAGGGGGACTTCTTCTCAATGGGGTCTGACGCGGAAGACAACGAGATTGGAGGAGGGTTGGAGATGGAGATGGGGGATCTGATCCCTGAGTCTGATTCTGAAGCCCCTACTGGACTTACCCCCACTGGGCAAAACCACACTGGGCTGACCCCCACTCCCTCCACCCCCTCTACTCCATACTACTCCCACCCCCTGCCGCCATTGAGGCAGAACCGGACACTGCTATGTGTGGGTGGGCAGGGCTACCACACGGGCCTGGCCATGTACTACCACCTCCTCCTGCAGGTACCCTGCTTCTTCATCGCCGTGGTCGTCATGTTGTTCACATACTCCCGCATCCTGCAGGCCCTCAACATCCGCATCGGCACCCACATAAAGAGGGGCCCACGGGCCTCCAATAAGGACTCAGGCTGCAGGATCCGCAGGCGGAGACAAAGGAGGAAGGGACTGAGTCTGGCCACAGAGGGGAGAGGTTCCTCCAGCCAGAACCAACGCCTCACCCACCCACCCCTCATCCCATCCCCCAGCTCCCTCCCGCCCCTCTCCTCCATGCCCCTGGTTACCTCTGACAGTGGGGCCACGGGGGTCACCAACACCACCGCCAACACCCCCAGCGCCACCACCCCAGCGACCCCTAACCCCACTGACGACATCTCCCCCCCACCGGCGGCGGCAGACCGCCCAGGCGTCCAGGCTTCTGTGTCGGCCATCATCGCCCTGAGGAGGGCAGTGAGGCGCCACCGGGACCGGCGGGAGCGCCAGCGGAGAGTCTTCAAGATGTCCCTGATCATCATCTCCTCTTTCCTGGGCTGCTGGGCTCCTCTGTCCATGGTGAACGTGTTGATACTGTGCCTGGGCCCCAGCGATGGCCTGGTACGTGTGAGGCTCTGCTTCCTGGCCATGGCATACGGCACCACCATCTTCCACCCGCTGCTCTATGCCTTCACCAGGCAAAAGCTGCGTAAAGCGCTGAAGACCCATGTCAAGAAGAGGGTGGTGTCCCTGCTGCAGGTCGACCCGGCGCCCAACGGGGGAGCTGTTATTCACAATTCCTGGGTGCAGGGGGGTGGACAGAGGAAGGGACGCAAGCCCCGACTGGAGGGCAGTGACGCCACCAGTAACTGCCTAACAGTGGCTGTGAGAGAATGAGAGGCAGTGCAGCTGTGTGTGTGCGTGCGTATACAAGCGAGCTTGCATGTGTATATGGGTGTACAGTGTGTGATAGTTGACAAAGGTCACACTACATCATCAGCACCTCCCTCCATCCAGATGTGTGATGATGGCAGGTGGGCCCAGAGCTCTAATTAACATCAGACCTGCTCTGTGATCTATGTACACAGCTCTTCATTAGTCCCCCAGTTAACGACAAGATGGCCACTCCTTCTCCATGGCAATGCCAAGCTACAAAGCAATATGTGACATCACCTGCGTTGCCGCAACCTTAGTTACTGTAGATATACATCCCAGTATAGGTACAGAGCAAAAATATCCACACACATTGATCAACCTGTTGTGAACACACAATATCTACCTGCACACAGATCTCAATGAGAGTCAATATCCAGTAACAGTTTATCATTTGATTAGTCATGCATTAAAGGTGAAGTTTTATTTTTTACAACCTTTTTTTACAACCTATTTTTGATGTACTGTAAATGGCATGTTATAGAAGGGTCCTGACACATTTTTTTGTGATTTCATGTTTGTTTGTTTTTACTTCCCCCAAACAGCAAATTGCTTCCTCATCCTCATTGTTTAGTATGAGGTCCCCGAAAAAATATGAACAAAGGCTCCAAAAACACCCAAATAAAATAAAATGTTATTTGTTGCATAGACATATTTAGCAGATGTTATTGCGGGTGGAGCGAAATGCTTTTGTTCCTAGCTCCAACAGTGCAATAATAACAATACATAAAAATGCTAATAAATCCAAAAAGGTAAAAGAATGAAATTAAGAAATATAGAAATATTAGGACGAGCAATGTCGGAGTCCAGAGTGTGTGTGTGTGTGTATATATATATATATATATATATATATATATATATATATATATATATATACAGTTGAAGTCGGAAGTTTACGTACACCTTAGCCAAATACATTTAAACTCAGTTTTTCACTATTCCTGACATTTAGTCCTAGTAAAGATTCCCTGCCTTAGGTCAGTTAGGATCACCACTTTATTTTCAGAATGATTGTAGAGAGAATTATTTATTTCCGCTTTTATTTCTTTCATCACATTCCCAGTGGGTCAGAAGTTTACGTACACTCAATTAGTATTTGGTAGCATTGCCTTTTAAATTGTTTAACTTAGGTCAAACGTTTTGGGTAGCCTTCCCACAATAAGTTGGGTGAATTTTGGCCCATTCCTCCTGACAAAGCTGGTGTAACTGAATCAGGTTTGTAGGCCTCCTTGCTCGCACACACTTTTCAGTTGTGCCCACAAATTTTCTGTAGGACAAACCACCAGGGCTTTGTGATGGCCATTCCAATACCTTGACTTTGTTGTCCTTAAGCCATTTTGCCACAACTTTGGAAGTATGCTTGGGGTCATTTTAACTTCCTGACTGATGTCTTGAGATGTTGCTTCAATATATCCACATCATTTTCCTACCTCATGATGCCATCTATTTTATGAAGTGCACGAGTCCCTCCTGCAGCAAAGCACCCCCACAACATGATGCTGCCACCTCCATGCTTTATGCTTGGGATGGTTTTCTTTGGCTTGCAAGCCTCCCCCTTTTCCTCCAAACATAACGATGGTCATTATGGTCAAACAGTTCTACTTTTGTTTCATCAGACCAGAGGACATTTCTCCAAAAAGTACGATCTTTGTCCCCATGTGCAGTTGCAAACCGTAGTCTGGATTTTTTAATGGTGGTGTTGGAGCAGTGGCTTCTTCCTTGCTGAACGGCCTTTCAGGTTATGTCGATATAAGACTCGTTTCACTGTGGATATAGATACTTTTGTACCTGTTTCCTCCAGCATCTTCACAAGGTCCTTTGCTGTTGCTCTGGGATTGATTTTCACTTTTCGCACCAAAGTTCGTTCATCTCTAGGAGACAGAACACGTCTCCTTCCTAAGCGGTATGACGGCTGCGTGGTCCCATGGTGTTTATACTTGTGTACTATTGTTTGTACAGATGAACGTCGTACCTTCAGGCGTTTGAAAATTGCTCCCAAGAATGAACCAGACTTATGGAGGTCTACAATTCTTTTCTGGGGTCTTGGATGATTTATTTTGATTTTCCATTGATGAGAAACTGAGTTTGAAGGTAGGCCTTGAAATACATCCACAGGTACACCTCCATTGACTCAAATGATGTCAATTAGCCTATCAGAAGCTTCTAAAGCCATGACATCATTTCCGGGAATTTTCCAAGCTATTTAAGGCACAGTCAACTTAGTGTATGTAAACTTCTGACCCACTGGATTTGTGATAGAGTGAATTATAAGTGAAATAATCTGTCTGTTAACAATTGTTGAAAAAATGACTTCTGTCATGCCAAAACTATAGTTTGTTAACAAGACATTTGTAGAGTGGTTGAAAAATGAGTTTTCATGACCAAAATATTGATTCATTATTTACATAATTATTCAGACCCTTCGCTTTGAGACTGGAAATTTAGCTCCGGTGCATTCTGTTTCCATTGATCATCCTTGAGATGTTTCGACAAATGGATTGGAATCCACCTGTGGTAAATTCTATTCATTGGACATGATTTTGAAAGACACACACATCTACAGTCGTGGCCAAAAGTTTTGAGACTGACACAAATATTAATTTTCACAAAGTCTGCTGCCTCAGTCTGTATGATGGCAATTTGCATACACTCCAGAATGTTATGAAGAGTGATCAGATGAATTGCAATTAATTGCAAAGTGCTTCTTTGCCATGCAAATTAACTGAATCCCCCAAAAAACATTTCCACTGCATTTCAGCCCTGCCACATAAGGACCAGCTGACATCATGTCAGTTATTCTCTCGTTAACACAGGTGTGAGTGTTGAGGAGGACAAGGCTGGAGATCACTCTGTCATGCTGATTGAGTTTGAATAACAGACTGGAAGCTTCAAAAGGAGGGTGGGGCTTAGAATCATTGTTCTTCCTCTGTCAACCATGGTTACCTGCTAGGAAACATGTGCCGTCATCATTGCTTGCACAAAAAGGGATTCACAGGCAAGGATATTGCTGCCAGTAAGATTGCACCTAAATCAACAATTGATTGGATCATCAAGAACTTCAAGGAGAGCGGTTCAATTGTTGTGAAGAAGGCTTCAGGGCGCCAAAGAAAGTCCAGCAAGGACTGAATGCAGTTGATTCAGCTGCGAGATCGGGGCACCACCGGTACAGAGCTTGCTCAGGAATGGCAGCAGGCAGGTGTGAGCTCATCTGCACACACAAACTTGTGGTCAATCCTCAAGAGGTGGGTGGACAAACAAAACCCCACAAATTCTGACAAACTCCAAGCATTGACTATGCAAGAATGGGCTTCAATCAGTTAGGATGTGACCCAGAAGTTAATTGACAGCATGCCAGGGTGGATTGCAGAGGTCTTGAAAAAGAAGGGTCAACACTGCAAATATTGACTCTTTGCATCAACTGCATGTAATTGTCAATAAAAGCATTTGACACTTCTGAAAGGCTTGTAATTATACTTCAGTATTCCATAGCAACATCTAACAAAAATATCTAAAGACACTGAGACAGCAGACTTTGTGAAAATTAATATTTGTGTCATTTTCAAAACTTTTGGCCACAACTGTATCTAAGGTCCCACAGTTGACAGTGCATGTTAGGGCAAAAAACAAGCCATGAGGTCGAAGGAAGTGGCCGTAGAGCTCAGAGACAGGATTCTGTAAAGGCACAGACCTGGGGAAGGGTACCAAAATAATTCTGCAGCATTGAATGTCTCCAAGAACTCAGTGGCCTCCATCATTCCTGAATGGAAGTAGATTGGAACCACCAAGACTCTTCCAGAATTGGCCGCCCGGCCATACTGAGCAATCTGGGAAGAAAGGCCTTGGTCAGGGAGGTGACAAAGAACCCAAATGGTAACTCTGACAGAGCTCTAGAGTACCTCTGTGGCGATGGGAGAACCTTCCAGAAGGACAACCATTTCTGCGGCACTCCACCGATCAGGCCTTTAAGCCACTCCTCAGTAAAAGGCACATGGCATCCCGCTTGGAGTTTGCCAAAAGGCACCTAAAGGCTTTCAGACCATGAGAACAAGATTCTCTGGTCTGATGAAACGTCTGGAGAGAACCTGGCACCATCCCTACGGTGAAGCATGGTGGTGGCATCATCATGCTATGGGGATATTTTTCAGTGGCAGGGACTGAGAGACTAGTCAGGATGAAGGGAAAGATGAACATAGCAAAGTATAGAGAGATCCTTGATGAACACATGCTCCAGAGCGCTCAGGATCTCAGAATGGGGTGAAGGTTCACCTTCAAACAGGACAACACAGGAGTGGCTTCAGGACAAGTCTTTAAATGTCCTTAAGTGGCCCAGCCAGAGCCGAGACTTGAACCCAATCAAATATCTCTGGAAGAGGTATGAAAATAGCTGTGCAGCAACACTCCCCATCCAACCTGACAGAGCTTGAGAGGATCTGCAGAGAAGAATTGGAGAAACTCCCCAAATACAGGTGTGCCAAGCTTGTAGCATCATACCCAAGAAGACTCAATGCTGTAATCGCTGCCACAGGTGCTTCAACAGAGTACCGAGTAAAGGGTCTGAATACTTATTTAAGTGTGACATTTCAGTTTTTTTATTTGAAATAAATTTGCAAAAATTGCAAAAAAATGTTTTTTGCTTTGTCATTATGGGGTGTTGTGTGTAAATTGAGGGGTAAAACCAATTTAATCGATATTAGAATAAATCTGTCATGTAACCAAATGTGAAAAAAGTCAAGGGGTCTGAACATTTTCTGAAGGCACTTTATATGGATAGAATATGTAGTATATATGAAGAATAGTATATGTACAGCAATAGTTAAATAGGAGGCCTTGACTAGAATACAGTATATACATATGAAGTGGGTAAACAGTATGTAAACATTATTAAAGTGACCAGTGTTATGTACATAGGGCAGCCGCCTCTAAGGTGCATGGTAGAGTAACCGGGTTGTAGCCGGCTAGTGACGGTGACTAAAGTTCAGGGCAGGGTACTGGGTGGTGGCCGGCTAGTGGTGATTATTTAATATGTCTGATGGCCCTGAGATAGGAGCTGTATTTCAGTCTCTTGGTTCCAGCTTTGATGCACCTGTACTGACCTCACTTTCTGCTTGGTAGCGGGGTGAACAGGCCGTGGCTCAGGTGGCTGAGGTCCTTGATGATCTTCTTGGCCTTCCTGTGACACCGGGTACTGTAGATGTCCTGGAGGGCAAGCAGTGGGCCCCCGGTGATGTGTTGAGCAGACTGCACAACCCTCTGGAGAGCCCTAGTGTGGCGGACGGTACAGTTGTCATACCAGGTGGTGATACAGCCCGACAGGATGCTCTCAATGATGCGTCTGTAAAAGTTTGTGAGAGTTTGAGGGGCCAAGCAAGATTTCTTCAGCCTCCTGAGGTTGAAGAGTTGCTGCTGCTTCTTCTTCACCACACTGTCTGTTTGGGTGGACCATTTCAGATTGTCAGTGATGTGTACATCCTTTAGAAACTGCAATGCTCTAAAGATAGTAATGCAAGTCTTTAGATGTTGTACACATGAAATTGTGCCATTCCAAACTTTATCCTTGTAGCCTGCTGCTACAGGTAACTACCAAAATAGAGGAAACACCAACATAAAGTGTCTTAATAGGGCTTTGGGCCACCACGACCAGCCAGAAAAGCTTCAATGCGCCTTATCATAGATTCTACAAGTGTCTGGAACTTCCTGTGTGGAAGCACCCCATGCTTTCAATATGCGTTGTATCCCTCATTTACTGAAGTGTTTCCTTTATTTTGGCAGTTACCTGTAGAATAGACTGAGAGGTATCGCTAGAGTTACAAAAACATTGAGTATAACATTACATATAAAGTTCAGAATGACAAAATTTCATGTCTACAACATCTAAAGACCTGTATCACTCTACTGAGAGCTTTGCAGTTTCTAAAGGATGCATTTGGGTGTTTTTGGAGCCTTTGTTCATGTTTTTTTAGGGAGCCCCATACCACACAAAGAAGATGAGGAAGTGATTTGTTGTTTGGGGTAAGTTTCTCAAAAACATATGAAATCATGCCTGGACCCTTCTATAACATGCTAGTTATATAAAAAATATAGATTTGTTTGTAACAAAATAAAACTCCTCAATTTCCTTTTCTCAAATGATTCTGAATGTTTTACTGTATGTCTTGTGTTTACAAGAGTGTAGTGTGCGTGTGTGTGGTTCTATACAGTTCCAAATAAGGGTTTTTGGGGTTGTTAAAATAGCGGATCCTTTTTGGTGCTATCTAGAATCCTTTTTGGAAGGTTCTGTAAAGAACCATGCTTACAGGGTTCTAAATATAACCTTTTATGGTGCTGTAAAGAACCATTTCATAAGCTTCTACGGTATATCGCACCACAAAGAGTTCCGCTATGGTAACGTCCTTTTTGGGGGCTAAATAGGACCTGTTTTAAATAACCTTTGTCAAAGGTTATACAAAGAACCCTTTGAAGAACCATACAGGGTTTTATATTGTGGTTAGTAGCCATATGATATTGTTACATTTCCATAGGTATTCATCCACAAATTGAATCAGGTGTGCTAGCTCCAGAACAGCTCAGGGTCCTTGAGGAGAAAAATGAAAACCACTGATATTGTCAACAGCTCATAGTTGACACACAACCTTACATGGGTCTTTCATAAGACATCATTATTGATCAGGCTTTTTTTTCCATATGCAATGACATAATACAACAGATTAGATCAACTGGGATAGCACTCTCAATCATAGTTGCACAAAAAGAGCTGTGCGCAAACCACACCCCAAATATATTTCAATTAGCCGCTGCCCCTACATTTGAATTTTCACTAAAAGATGAAAGAACAATTTTCTTAACTGCAAAAAACCATTGAAGGGATCAAAGGGTTCATTGAGTCATTATGGTTCCACATAGAACCATAACAATTACCAAAGAACCCTTGAGGAACCCTCTTTTTCTTAGAGGGCAGATGGTTGCACCACTGTGAACCATCCCAGGCTCCGGAGTTAGACAGGTCCTGGAGCAGCATTTGGAGGTTGTTTTTGATCTGTGTCTACCTCCTCCTCAGGGCTTTATATCTAAAATACACAGCATTATATTGTTATCATTTGTTAATGTTTCATGTGTTAGAATTTGATTTTGTTTATGTATTTTTTACTTTTCTAAACTTAATATTTGAACTTGATTATTGAATGATTTAATTGAAGAAGAAAAAAAAGAAGAAAAAAACTGGTAATGACTTTTGGATAAAGAACAAGTAGAATGACCTTTATATATATATATATATACAGTACTTTTGTAATGTTTTCAGAACCCTTGACTTTTTCCACATTTTGTTGCGTTCAATCGTCAATCTAGGCACAATACCCCATAATGACAAAGCAAAAAACATTTTGAGTCTCATTACAAAGGGTCTGATTACTTATGTAAATAAGGTATTTGTGTTTTTTTAATGTTTAATGCATTTGCAAACATGTCTAAAAACCTGTTTTCACTTTGTCATTATGGGGTATTGTGTGTAGATTGATAAAGATGTTTTATTTATTTAATCCATTTTAGAATAAGGCTGTAACATAAGAAAATTTGAAAAAGGTCAAGGGGTCTGAATACTTTCCAAATGCACTGTATCTCCCTCTGAAGCATGTTGAACATATACAGTTACATCATTGCACCAGCCCTCAGTTATTGTGATAGGTATTAGCCTAGTTATATCCATGAAGTAGGTAGGCTACATACATTACCAGTCAAAAGTTTGGACACACTTACTCATTCAAAGGTTTTTCTTTATTTGTACTATTTTCTACACCTGTTTTTCAACAGGAAATGACCCAACACACCTCAAGGCTGTGTAAGGGTTATTTGACCATGAAGGAAACCTGGTCTCCACAATCACCTGACCTCAACCCAATTGAGATGGTTTGGGGTGAGTTGGACCACAGAGTGAAGGAAAAGCAGCCAACAAGTGCTCAGCATATGTGGGAACTCCTTCCAGGTGAAGAGAGAATTGAGAGAATGCCAAGCATGTGCAAAGCTGTCATCAAGGCAAAGGGTAGCTACTTTGAAGAATCTCAAATCTCAAATATATTTCAATATTTTTAACACTTTCTTGATTACTATATGATTCCATATGTTATTTCATCGTTTTGATGTATTTCCTATTATTCTACAATAATAGTGAAGATGAATGAATAGGTGTGTGCAAACGTTTGACTGGTACTGTATGATCAACAGTTTGGGTAGACTATGTATGGCTCTCAAGTGTGAAGGAACTTTTCCAGTCTCTTTTGTGGGTTACTATAATATAGGTCCTCCTTTCCCTCCTGCTTCACTTTGGAGCCAGACGGAAGGAATTAATTCCTGTGTATTTATATATGTACATGTTCAGGGATGTAAATATTCTAATATCTAGCTCTTAGGGGTTTGAGTGGAAGGATTATTTTGTGTTGCAGCAGTCATCTGCTGACCAGAATATCAGCTGAGCTGAGTGAGAGGGTAAGAAAACACACATGGAAGAGATCAAACATCTAAATGTATTTTGTTTCTGTATGTGTGTGCCGTACTGTACATTTATTGCCATGTATATAGAGATAGCATTGTACATGATTTCTATTGTGTTGTTATATTGTATTTCTTATTAGAACATGACAAAATCTGGAATAATAAAAAGACTGTGCACATGCCTACGTGGACACATGCCTTTTCATTTACATAGCGAGTATCTTACACAGACAGAGGAGCTTGAGTGTGTGTGTGGGAGAGAGGGCACTCCCAGTCCCATCATGAACCTGTTCCACTGTCAATCAACTCTGCACAGCACACATTCCATTCCATTGGGATTTTGGTGAGACCTGATTCATTGTATTGTAGGCTACATGGTTTTCCATTTTCGATTAATGTTAGCTGCTCAGTTAGCCTTGACTGTGGCTCTGAGCATTCAGGAATTGGTGCTGTTCAATGTTTAGTGTAATAGCTCTTATCGGACCTAAAGGCAGTCAGTAGGATGCATGTGATGATTGTTAACGTTTATCACATATCCTTTATGACCAATCTCAGTTACAATTTGCATGTAGTTGATTAAAATCTATGATAGAACTCTGTGAAAAGTGGTTCCTCCAATTAGTCACGTATTTAACCTTTTGACGACATGGGGCCAACAATATTAATCATTAACAACTATTGACTTGCAATTTCTATGAATATTGCAATGAGATCGACACAAAAAAAACTGTCATTGACAATCGATGAAACACCACACTTTACATGCTGTAAAATAATACATTTACCATTTGCTGGCTATCGAGTCAAGTTTTTCTACGATTGTCACTGATTATGTTTTGTGCATGCTAATGTACCAGATGTTGGTTTCTCCCATTGGATACCTTGGTTCAGATCCCACCCATGACACTAACACTTGTGGAAAGATTGACCGACCTTGCAGAGATAATATGCACAGCTTGTGTCTCAACAGTCCAATCTAGCTCAGTCAATAGGAGGACCTGCCAGGTCTGCTTAGCCCTGGACTGACTTTATAATCATCCATTCCAACTGTCCAAATCTGTCACTTTCTTTCTACCCCTGACCGTCCCTCCCCTTCTCCATCCCCTGTTACCACGCTCCCTCCTCTCTCTCTCTTTCTCTCTCTTCTCCATCCCCTGCTACCACTCTCTCTCTCTTTCTCTCTCTTTCTCTCTCTTCTCCATCCCCTGCTACCACGCTCCCTCCTCTCTCTCTCTTTCTCTCTCTTCTCCATCCCCTGCTACCACGCTCCCTCCTCTTTCTCTCTCTTCTCCATCCCCTGCTACCACGCTCCCTCCTCTTTCTCTCTCTTCTCCATCCCCTGCTACCACTCTCTCTTTCTCTCTCTTCTCCATCCCCTGCTACCACGCTTCCCTCCTCTTTCTCTCTCTTCTCCATCCCCTGCTACCACGCTCCCTCCTCTCTCTTTCTCTCTCTTCTCCATCCCCTGCTACCACGCTCCCTCCTCTTTCTCTCTCTTCCCCATCCCCTGCTACCACGCTCCCTCCTCTCTCTTTCTCTCTCTTCTCCATCCCCTGCTACCACGCTCCCTCCTCTCTCTTTCTCTCTCTTCTCCATCCCCTGCTACCACTCTCTCTCTCTCTTTCTCTCTCTTCATCCCCTGCTACCACACTCCCTCCTCTCTCTCTTTCTCTCTCTTCTCCATCCCCTGCTATCACTCTCTCTCTTTCTCTCTCTTCTCCATCCCCAGCTACCCCTCTCTCTCTTTCTCTCTTTTCCATCCCCTGCTACCACGCTCCCTCCTCTCTCTCTTTCTCTGATCCCTCATTTAGAAACTCTGTCCCAGATTCTTACAGTATTTACTGCTGACTGCAGCCACTCCGCTTTTCTTGAATAATAATATATATGCGCCATCCCTCCCTCATTCCCTCTCACCAGTGCTGTGACAATAGGAAGCTAATGAAGATTACTGCTGGTGTTCAGGTAAACTTGTCCTCTACCAACACCTTACATCACATTACCCTGCAGCTCACTTATCCTCTTAAAATAAAATTCCACCCAAAAACCCTCTTTTGGTATTTGTTTTATTAATCCATTGTTGACATAGTCCCAAAATGTTTTGCTTGTCAGCAATCAAGTTTTCAAGATATGTAACTTCCTAAAATACTGAAATCATCCCTGTATGATGATGCATTTAGCATTATATGATGCAAACATTTTGGTACTATGTCAACAATGGACTGATGAAACAAATACCAAAATATCGTTTTTGGTTAGAGTTTTCCTTTAACACCCTTCTTACCTTATTAAGACGTCCAGTATGTTGTGTGCGTGTGTGCATGCATTTGTGTGTGCTGTCCAGCATGTTTTTGTTTTGAGCGATAAAAAGCAATATATATTATTACACCCTATGTTAATCATATTAGTTCCCTTCTCTACTCCTGACTCTATACTGCCTCTCCTCCCTCCCCTTCTCTACACCTAACTCTATACTGCCTCTCCTCCCTCCCCTTCTCTAAACCTCACTCTATACTGCCTCTCCTCCCTCCCCTTCTCTACACCTCACTCTATACTGCCTCTCCTCCCTCCCCTTCTCTACACCTCACCCTATGCTGCCTCTCTTCCCTCCCCTTCTCTACTCCTGACTCTATGCTGCCTTTCCTATCTCCCCTTCTCTACACCTAACTCTATACTGCCTCTCCTCCCTCCCCTTCTCTAAACCTCACTCTATACTGCCTCTCCTCCCTCCCCTTCTCTACACCTCACTCTATACTGCCTCTCCTCCCTCCCCTTCTCTACACCTCACCCTATGCTGCCTCTCTTCCCTCCCCTTCTCTACTCCTGACTCTATTACTGCCTCTCCTCCCTCCCCTTCTCTTTTCCCCCTCAGTCTTCCCCCACCATCTTTCTCATTTCTTATCCACACTCAGGGAAAACATCTGCAGTGCCTGTGGAGGAAGGAAAGTCACCTTGGAGGAGAAGAGAGAGGGAGAAAGAGAGAGAGAGGGAGAAAGAGAGAGAGAGGGAGAGAGAGAGAGAGAGAGAGAGAGAGAGAGAGAGAGAGAGAGAGAGAGAGAGAGAGAGAGAGAGAGAAGGAGCTTTAGGAGCTCTGCTTTAATGCATTTATGAACACCAATGGTTAGAGCCAACACTGGATGAGAATGTAGATGCATAGCGATGCATTTGTGAGCTAAACCGCCACACCCACAACTACTGCAGCTCTCGCCTGTTACAGCATATAGCCTCGCCCTGTTCAACCTTTTCCTGCAGTGGACTAAATCAGGGTCACACAGAATGTTTCTTGGTAGTCCTTAAGAGGACTCCCATGAGTCAATCTAAGTAACATAATCAAAAAATCCCTGTGAAAATCCCTCAGTTGAAACTAGCTTCGCATGGGCTGTGTCTCAATCTACCGCATCCCCGCCTATGTCAGATTTCCACATCTGCGGTGGAAGGTGGCTGAGGTACAACGGTGTTTGTCATTCCATGAGACATGAAAATCTGTCTTGTCACAACAACGTCTGTAGCGTCCAAAATAATTTGAGGGGAAAAAAATTCTAAATCAAATAGCTAAATGATCCATGGTATATGACCATCTAAAAATCTGACTGCAGGAAAGTGATCTATAAAGAAAGGGAAAAGCTTTTCCCATGGGAAAGCCATAGGAAAAGGAATCTGGTTGATATCCCTTTAAATGGAGTGAAGGCAGGCAATGGAACAGGGAGCTTTCAGGAAAAACAGCACTTCTGGGTTGGATTTTCCTCAGGTTTTCACCTGCAATATCAGTTCTGTTATTCTCACAGACAATATTTTTACAGTATTGGAAACTTTAGAGTGTTTTCTATTCTAATCTGACAATTATATGCATATTCTAGATTCTGGGCCTAAGAAATAGGCAGTTTCATTTGCGTACATTTTTCATCCAAACATCAAAATACTGCCCCCTACACTCAACAGGTTAAGAATGATGGAGGCCACTGTGTTGTTGGTGACCGTCAATGCTGCAGAAATGTTTTGTTACCCTTCCCCAGATCTGTGCCTCAACAAAATCCAGTTTCTGAACACTACGGACAATTCCTTCAACCTCATGGCTTGGTTTTTGCTCTGACATGCATTATCAACTGTAGGACCTTAGGCACACACCTGTCTATATATATATATATATATGTGTGTGTAACAGGTGGACTCCAATCAAGTTGTAGAAACATCTCAAGGATGATCAATGGATATAGGATGCACCTGAGCTCAATTTCGAGTCTCATCGCAAATTATCTGAATACGTATGTAAATAAGGTATTTTTAAAAACCTGTTTTCGCTTTGTCATTATGGGGTATTGTGTGTAGATTGATGAGAAAAAATATATATTATACATTTTAGAATAAGGCTGTAAACGTAACAAAATGTGGAAATAGTCAAGGGGTCTGAATACATTCCGAATGCACTGTATATCATTTTGGCAAAATTATTTCAATTTATCAGAGGGTGCTGCATCACCTCAGCACCCCTACTTCCTGCGGCTATGCCAACATGGTGGTACCTCTTCTATAGTTAAATTGAATAAATGATCTGCAGATGCTCAGCACATCCATGTTTGAGTGTGACAACAGTCAAGATGAAGAGCAGGCCCATCTCATCTTCCTGCTTCCTGTGTCATAATCAATGTAATTACCATAAAGATACATTCTATTGCATTCCTTTTCCATTAAAGGAACAGCCTGTAACCTGGTGATGTCATAAGGGGTCTACAAAACTATTTCAGCTATGCAGTTATTGGTGCTTCATTTTTTTGGTTTAAAAGGTATGACAGCTGTGCTCATATTCTCCCAAAATCAACGGGATGCTACATTAATTGAAATGACCAATGAACGGTTGGAAATCTTAGATTGTGGTTCAAAGAATATATAATTATCAATTGATAATACAGATGTTGTAACTGTTGTTCACAATGAAAAACATTATTCTGATTAGAATCAAGGCACTGTAAATCATGATTTCCTAGTTTAGCAGCCTATGTGAAAATTGTATTTATGTGAACATTTTATGTATTGAGCACTTAGTCCTGTTTGAAGGCAGCTCTGTCAGGAAATTACTGCATATGAGGCTGGGGTTGGAATTTTTATTTATTTTTAAAAATCACCAGATATGTCATTGTGATGCGTTTTCTGCTTTAAAGGGGACATTTTACAATACACTTCTGCAATGTAACCAATCATGCTCACTCTGTCTCTTTGCCTGTACTTTGTCACCACCACCCCCCTTAGCTGGATAAGAGTGAGGTGACAACGTTTGACCTGCCCCTCTCAGCCAGCCATGGAGCCACTGACGCTTCTGCTTCTAACATCAGCGTGGATGGAGCAGGGGCTGTGGCCGGGGTGGAATCTCTGGCTGGGGGGGCTGAAGTGTCATTGGGCGCCGAGGCCCAGCGGACACGTGCTGCTCTGGAGCAGCTACAGCAGAAGATCCTGAAGAGCATTGAGCAGATTCGGATAGAACAGGAGGCACGAAACGACAATGTGGCAGAGTACTTGAAGCTGGCCCACAATGCCAACAGCCATCAGGCTTTTCGTATCAAACAGGTGTTTGAGAAGAAGAACCAGAAGTCTGCACAGACCATCGCCCACCTGCACAAGAAGCTAGATCACTACCACAAGAAGTTTAAGGAGATACAGCAGGTGTGTGTGTGTGTGTGTGTGTGTGTGTGTGTGTGTGTGTGTGTGTGTGTGTGTGTGTGTGTGTGTGTGTGTGTGTGTGTGTGTGTGTGTGTGTGTGTGTGTGTGTGTGTGTGTGTGTGTGTGTGTGTGTGTGTGTGTGTGTGTGTGTGTGTGTGTGAGTAAAGAGACAGAGAAAGAAAATTAAATGAGTCCTCCATGTCTGATTGGTCTACTTTTGCATTGACACCTTTTCCTCCATCCACCTAACCTCCCTCTCCTTATAGCAAGGTCTGGGCCGGCAGCCTAAGGATGTGCTGGGGGATATGCAGCAGGGGCTGAAGGATGTAGGGGCTAACGTACGGGCAGGGATCAGTAGCTTTGGTGGAGGTGTGGTGGAGGGTGTCAAAGGGGGCGTGTCAGAACTCACCCATACAGCTGTGGTGTCTAAGCCCCTGGAGTTTGTCAGCTTGATCCGCAACAAATTAGGCAGCACACACTCGCTGGAGGATGGTGTGGAGGAGCATTCAGATGATGTACCTCTGAGTAGCAGCGTCACCTTGGCCTCCAGCTCAAAGTACAGTAGTGACGACGAGTGCTCCAGTGACTCTGTGACAGATAGTAATTATTTTGGGGCTGGGGGAGGAGGGGGGATGTTGGGGTTGGGGCTGGCCAGGCTGGACGGGAACGACCACCACAGGTCCTGGGACACTTGGCTGGAAGGCCTGCAGGAGATCAAAGCCAGCCAGGCCCACATGGAGGACGCCATCGAGGACATGAAGAGTCAGCTGCAGAGCGACTACGCCTACATGACCCAGTGCCTACAGGAAGAGAAATACAGGTATGAGCTACTGGAGGAGCAGCTGAATGATCTGACAGAGCTGCACCAGAACCAGATGTCCAACCTGATACAGGAGCTGGTCAGCATGGAAGAGAAAGTAACCTACCAGTCCTATGAGAGAACCAGAGACTCTCAGGTAAAGAGGCAAAAACCTGAATGTATAAGATGTACTGAAACACACAAGTATGAGTGCAGAAAGGAGCCTATAGTACCCGTAAAGCAGTTGTAACTTTATGTTTACCTGTGTTTGTATTTGTATATACATATTATTTTATGTGTGTGTCTGTACAGGAGGCGGTGGAGTCATGCATGAACCGCATCACTAGGTTAGAGCTGCAACAGCAGCAGCAGCAAATGCTGCAATGGGAGGGTGTGGAGAACGCCAATGCCCACGCCCTGCTGGGAAAACTCATCAACATCATCCTGGCTGTCATGGCTGTAGTGCTAGTGTTCGTCTCCACCCCTGCTAACTTTATCACCCCACTCATAAAGACCAGAGCACGCGTGGCTGCCACTGTCTTGCTGGCCCTTTTCCTGTTTATCCTCTGGAAGTACTGGGACTTCTGGGAGCTTTGGCTACTGCCAGGCTGACCCCTCCATAGGCCATCACCCACACACATTGTTTTGACTTGACCTATCACCTACACTGAAAAAAATGAAGGTTCCTTGGAGAACTCTTGCCCGATAAATAAACTTGGAGTTAAGTGCAAGGTTCTTGACATGGCATCTACAGTTCTTCAGAATTCTAAAAGGTTCTTGAAATGTATATGAGAGCCTGTCGATGTGTCCCTTTCATAGCACACAGCAAATTGGCCAGAGTTTTTCAGTGTAACATTTCTAGTGTCGATTCAAGAGTTTTGTTAACACGGTAAATAGTTAAATAAACACTAAGTGGTGTAAAATAGACCCAGTGTTAGTGTTAATAACCAGAGTTGAACATAAACCACACCCCAGCATACTATATTGCAGGTTGATTTTTTGAAATTGTTTGTTCAAATCTATGTTTTTCCATGTACTTGAATTAATTAATCTTACACTACTCAAATATAAATAGCATTGTTGCCTCCCATGTGGCGCAGTGGTCTAAGGCACTGTGCAGTGCTAGCTGTGCCGCTAAAGATCCTGGTTTGAGTCCAGGCTCTGTTGCAGCTGGCTGCGACCGGGAGACCCATGGGGCGGTGCACAATTGGCCCTGGTTTGGCCATCAGGAATGTTCTTGTCCCATTGTGCTCTAGCGACTCCTGTGGCGGGTTAGGCGCAATGCATGCTGAGATGGTGCCAGGTGTATGGTGTTTCCTCCAACACATTGGTGCGGCTGGCTTCCGTGTTAAGCGGGCGTTGTGTCAAGAAGCAGTGCTGGATTGTGTTTCGGAGGATGCACGGCTCTCGCCCTTTGCCTCTCCGGAGTCCGTACGGGAGTTGCAGCTACTATCAATTGGATACCATGGAAAAGGGGTAAAAAAAATACAATTATAAGAACATTTAAATAGCATACAATTTTGTAAACTATTCCAATCTGTTATTTGAACTATCAAATCAAATCAAATGTATTTATATAGCCCTTTGTACATCAGCTGATATCTCAAAGTGCTGTACAGAAACCCAGCCTAAAACCCCAAACAGCAAGCAATGCAGGTGTAGAAGCACGGTGGCTAGGAAAAACTCCCTAGAAAGTCCAAAACCTAGGAAGAAACCTAGAGAGGAACCAGGCTTTGTGGGGTGTCCAGTCCTTTTCTGGCTGTGCCGGGTGGAGATTATAACAGAACATGGCCAAGATGTTCAAATGTTCATAAATGACCAGCATGGTCGAATAATAGTAAGGCAGAACAGTTGAAACTGGAGCAGCAGCACAGTCAGGTGGACTGGGGACAGCAAGGAATCATCATGTCAGGTAGTCCTGGGGCATGGTCCTAGGGCTCAGGTCAACTATCGTACCCATTACTGAAAAGGTTGTTTCAGTTTAGATGTTTAAGGTAGTGTCATATCTTAGTCTTCCCATCCCTGACAGTCATTCTGAATGCAGGTTGCTGGTGAATAAAATGACAAATGTTTTATTTGTTGGATTCCGATAGAATAACACATCACTTTGCAAGCCAGGATAATATCACTTGCAGCAGGCCTGATGTGGCCTGAAAACTACGAGGCCACTGTATTAGGGTATAACTAGGGCCTCAAAAGACAGCCTTATGAAATATGTACTGAAACAAATACCTTTAATGACAACTGTCATGAAGCGCATAGCTTTGAGAAATACTCTATTGTATCTCGTCAAGTTATAGCCAAGAATCCAGAAATATAAAATAATATGTTGGTTAGAGTTTCCGTTTGCCAACAATACTTTGACACAAGGCGCCAAAGTCAAGTGTTTGTTGTGGACTCGAGTAACTAAAACAATGTAACTTGTTAGCCATGTTTCTACCGTGTATAAAGCTGCCCATCATGCTCTAGCAATGTGAAATATATTATTTGAATAACGATCGAAGAGTTGGTAGAGAATAATCATATACTTTAACCTGCCTGATGTGTTTGTTTGAAGTGCACATGTGCATTATGCAAGATTGACATTATTCTGGTTCTTCAATGGTGTTTGAATGCGGTTGGCATCCAATGTTAATACTGCATTTACCGCCAACAGCTGGACGGGTTTTGATTAAGAAACAACAACAACATGGAAAGGGGGAAATCGACTTTATACAAAATAGAACATGTAAAAAATATATATATACACTTCTTCAATAGCACAGTCCACTCCAAAATACATCCCTATACAGGCTCAGGGGCCTGTGACGGGATACATTCCTCCAAAAGGATTTCTTGCACTGCCTCGGCTGTGAAATCACGAAGATCCAAAACATTTTCAGTGGCATTCACAATGATTCCAACAGTTGATGACCATTGCAATGAATTATACAAAGTCCACCTTTTTAACATGCAGCATTTAACTATCCCTCGGTTGAACCTGCGCTCGTTGTGGTGGTTCTACTACTGTTGCTTCTTCCCCCTATAACAGGGCACTCCAAGAATTCAGGCTCATGTTCACGTGCAGTTTCAGCATTTCCCTTCATCTGGAAATCTATATTCTTCCCTTCTGCACACACTTGACACATTACCAAATATTTTACATTTATGGGGCTTGTGCACAAAAGCTCTTACAGGGTAACTCATGAATACGAATTTATATCAAAGAACAGTAGCATGGATTAAATTAACTTATTTTCTCCATCCACCATACAGGTCAATCGACGTGCACCAACCACTCCATTGATGTCTTCAGTTATATCCTCTGCCTTTATTTCTAGCGCCACCCCAGAAATAAACTTGATAGGCGTCCTGCTACGAGAATCCATGCAGGAAACATTCCACTGCGATATATTTGAGTTTCTTCTTCTCGCGCTTCTTCTGCTCCGCAGACACACAAAAAAAATCCAAATAAGACCACTAATTGTAATTATCACCGACTCCACACTTCCTTCCAACACATCCCAGAGTTTCCTGGAGACGTCAAATGGATTTCCCAAGTAGCATTGATCCAAAACCCTGACCAAAAATGAGTCTAGTGGTTTCCTATTTTCCACCATAGCCGTATTTGTCATTTCCCGTTGCCACTGTAACCCACTCATTTTCACTCTTTTTTTTTTTTTAGCTTCACTCGACTCACTAGCGGTTTCAAACAAAACTTCAGTTTCCGCCATCTCCGTCCGCCACATCCGTTACCTCTCCACATTAGTCTGCGAATCAGAGGAACATTTATTGGTTGATGGGATTAACCAAAGTGATCAATTATCCCGGGGGTGAAGTACTTCATGAATGTGTATTGTGTGACTCAAAGAAGAAGACATGGCACAAGTTATCGAAGTGTGGGTTTATGTAAAACTGTTATGAATGTAATATGTCCATGAGAACTTATGCATTTCTGGTATAAATGTGTTTTGGGGCTATCATGATGGAACATTCCTAACGGAAGTGAATTCATGGAAAGAGTACTTATGTGCTCAGTTGGCCTTTGGCTGGGAGGAGAGCAGGCTAGGCAGGTAACAGGTTGGTTAGAGTAGAGCCATAACTGAGTTTTGTTATAGGCAAGGAGTTGTTGCAGGAATAGTTTATGCTGAGAACGTCTTTGATTTATTAAAATCTTGTCAACACCCTGTGTTATTTTCTGTACAAAGTTTATTGGCCAAATCATCCTGCATCTAAATAAAACCCTCTAAGAGAGGTGAGCACCAGAACATCCTGTCTGCCTCTTCACTGTCTGATCTATCTCGTCAGCTTCTGCTTCACGACAACATGTTCACTTAAAATCTTACGTTGAAGGCTACAGGCCTGAAAATAAACAAATGCAACAGCTGTGTCTCTGTCACTGGCCATCACAGTCATGGGTGACACTGGTAACTCAAAAAGTCACTTGAAAAGTAAACCTACAGCAGGGCTATTCAATTCCGGTCCTGGAAGGCCAAAACATTTCTGATTTTGGAATTTTGTATGGTTCTTCAGAGACCCTGAAAAAATGTTCCCCTACAGCACAGGTGTCAAACTCATGCCACGGAGTGGCTGCGGCTTTTCGTTCCTCCCTTGTACTTGATTGATAAATTAAGGTCACTAATTTGTAAGGAGCTCCCCTCACCTGGTTGTCTAAGACTTCATTGAAACGAAAAAAACAAAAACCAGCAGACACTAAGCCCTCCAGGGAATGGGTTTGACATCCCTGCCGTATGGCATTGCTCTTTATTAAGATCCTTATTTGGTTCAAACGTGCACCTTTATTTTTAAGAGAGTATAAGATATAAATACATCTTGATATATGTGGCTGAGAAGATAAGCTTGTTTCATCCAACACATTTATTTGATAAATGTATAAAATATTATAAATATCATTTATTTATTTTAAACACATTTTTAAACAGAAACTTGACCCCCTAAATAATATACATTAAATCATATATAATAAAACATTTCTTTGTCTTGTTAAACTGGGAAAATCTAAAGTGACGAATCTAGGCCAAGGCTAATCCTATAACTGCTAATAACAGCAGCTAATAACGTTTTGTAATCAATTTAATTCAGCACTTAATCAGATCTACCAGGAGCCTAACGAATAATTCAGCGTCGTCCTCTGACAACCTCCTGGGGTCAAAGACCAATGCTTATCTGACATGTATCTAGCTGAGTCACACGACCGCCATACTGTCGCACCATGCAGCACACCTCAGCAGAACAGCATCTGAACTTAAAAGTTCCCTGTCTTACTCTCATCAATACCCCATAAGGACAAAGAATTTTTGCAAATATATTAAACATGAAAAACAGAAATACCTTATTTGCATACATTTTCAGATAGGTTACAACAATAGACACACAGTCTGCTTAAACTAATAACACACAACCAATTATATGTTTTCATGTCTTCATTGAACATGCCATGTAAACATTCACAGTGCAGGGTGGGAAAAGTATGTAAACCCTTGGATTTAATAACTGGTTGACTCTTTTTTGGTAGCAATAACCTCAACCAAACGTTTTCTGTAGTTGCTGATCAGCCCTGCACAATGGTCAGGAGGAATTTTGGACCATTCCTCTTCACAAAAACTGTTTCAGTTCAGCAGTATTTTTGGGGTGTCTGGTGTGAACTGCTCTCTTGAGATCATGCCACAGCATCTCAATCAGGTTGAGGTCAGGACTCCAGAAGGAGTATTTTCTTCTGTTGAAGCCATTCGGTTATTGATTCACTTCTTTTTTATTTTATTTTACTTTACCTTTATTTAACTAGGCAAGTCAGTTAATAAGAACACATTCGTATTTTCAATGATGGCCTAGGAACAGTGGGTTACCTGCCTTGTTCAGGGGAAGAACGACAGATTTGGGTCTGTGTTTTGGATCGTTGTCCTGTTGCATCACCCAACTTCGGTTTGAGCTTCAATTGGCGGACAGATAGTCTAACAATCTCCTGCAAAATGTCTTGATAAACTTGGGAATTCATTTTTCTGTCGATGACAGAAAGCTGTCTAGTCCTTGAGGCAGCAAAGCAGCCCCAAACCATGACGCTCCTTCCACCATACTTTACAGTTGGGATGAGGTTTTGATGTTGGTGTGCTGTGCCTTTTTTTCTCCACACATAGTGTTGTGTGTTCCTTCCAAACAACTCAACTGTAGTTTTATCGGTCCACAGAATATTTTGCCAGTAGCGCTGTGGAACATCCAGGTGCTCATTTGCAAACCTCAGGCGTGCAGCAATGGTTTTTTTGGACAGCAGTGGCTTCTTCTGTGGTGTCCTCCCATGAACACCATTCTTGTTTAGTGTTTTACGTATCGTAGACTCGTCAACGGAGATGTTAGCATGTTCCAGAGATTTCTGTAAGTCTTTAGCTGACACTCTCGGATTCTTCTTAACCTCATTGAGCATTTTGCACTGTGATCTTGCAGTCATCTTTGCAGGACGGCCACTCATAGGGAGAGTAGCAACAGTGCTGAACCTTCTCCACTAACTCCAAAAAGTTCTGGGACACTGTAAGGTCCATGGAGAATAAAAGCACCTCCTCCCAGCTGCCCACTGCACTGAGGCTAGGAAACACTGTCATCACCGATAAATCCACAATAATTGAGAAATTCAAAAAGCATTTTTCTACGACTGGCCATGCTTTCCACCTGGCTACCCCTACCCCGGGCAACAGCCCTGCACCCCTCACTGCAACTTTCCAAAGCCTCCCCCATTTCTCCTTCACCAAAATCCAGATAGCTGATGTTCTGAAAGAGCTGCAAAATCTGGACCCCTGCTAATCAGTAGAGCTAGACAATCTGGACCCTCTCTTCCTAAAATTATCAGCCGAAATTGTTGCAACCCCTATTACTAGCTTGTTCAACCTTCAACTTTTAGCTCAATAGCAGACGCTCGTTGGCGTGCGAGAGCAGTGTGGGTGCAATAATTGAATAACATGGATTTCTACATTTATTTTGCACGCATGTGTCCGGTCTGATCAGCATGTATTTACGCGCCCCTTCTGGGTCCCGCCCTAGCTCTAACTCAATTGGCCAATTCCACAGCTCTGGTCTGATTGGCCAATTGTTGGTAGCTTCTTGATTGGTTGGCGAGTGCAATTCTTGGAAGCGAACGACATTGATTGTCGCTACCAGACATTTCCTAGCCTAGACTCACCGTTGTCAGGGTGCGTAAATAAAATACACTAGACCCCTTTCCAGTACACGAAACACTGACAAATGCGCGCGACTCTTGGCTACATTAAGAAAGCCATCGCCATTCAACTGGCCTATATTTTCGTTTTTATTACTTCTAAGAAAAGTACATTTTTGTGGTTCTCATATCCTTACAATTATGTTTTTAATATTGCTTGAACAGTCGCTAATATTATCTTTGGTTGTGATCTTTGCAAAATAACTATTTTGGATGCATCAGTTGTTAGCTAGAATGTTAACGCTCATTGACAAAGATACATTTTACTGGTTGGAAGCGCTTTTTAAGTACAATGCAGTTGATTTGCGATGATTAAAATCCAACTATAATCCAAAAGTAGTGTGAAATGCACTCATAAGCGACATGTAAATAGAGTTGTTTTTTTTTTGGCTGGCTGGCTGGCTGGCTGGCTGGCTGGCGTTATATTAGAGCTTCTTCGTATTCTGCCACCAACTTGCGCACATCGCCCTCGTGCGGCAATATTTGCAAACACGGAAAGGGGTCTCTGCTCAAGCCTTTAGCACATGAGTGGGCAAACAGTTCTCTAGGGCCTGATTGGTATCACACTTTTTCTTCACCCCTAGCAAACAGTTGATTAATTAAATTGCATTCTGAGTTACAGTTCCTATAAGGAAATCAGTCAAATAAATACATTCATTAGACCCTAATCTATGGATTACACATGACTTGGCAGGGGGTACAGCCATGGGTGGACCTTGGAGGGCACCCACTGGGGAAATAGGCTCAGCCAATAGGAATGAGTTATTCCACACAAAAAGGGATTTATTACAGACAGAAATACTCCTCAGCTCCCCCCCAGACGATCCTGCAGGTGACGAAAGTGGATGTGGAGGCGCTGGGCTGGCGAGGTTACATGTGGTCTGAGGTTGTGAGGCCGGGTTGGAAGAAATTAACATTATCTCTGGCAACAGCTCTGGTGGACATTCCTGCAGTCAGCATGCCAATTGCAAACTCCCTCAAAACTTCAGACATCTGTGGCATTTTGTTGTGTGACAAAACGGCACATTTTAAAGTGGCCTTTTATTGACCCCCAGCACAAGGTGCACCTATGTAACCACCATCCTCTTTAATCAGTTTCTGGGGTATGCCACACCTGGCAGCTGGATGGATTATCTTGGCAAAGGAGAAATGCTCACTAACAGGGATGTAAACAAATTTATGCACAAAATTAGAGAGAAATAAGCTTTTTTTGCATATGGAAATGTTGTATTTGTTTTTTATTTCAGCTCGTGAAACATGAGCCCAACACTTTACATGTTGCGGTTTATTTTTGTTTAGTGTATATTACGAAGTGTCCTTCCCTGCCCTGAAGTTGACGACCAAGTTATTGTTGGAGCTTGAGCAGCACCATGTGGCCACTCCCGATATGGTATATTTGACCATTTAATATACTTACTCATGCTTTATCTATTAGGGTGCCGAAATAGCTCAGTTGGGAGAGCGTTAGACTGAAGATCTAAATGTCCCTGGTTCGATCCCGGGTTTCGGCAGAACGGTGTCAACCATTTTCCACGCTGTTTCTCTGAAACCTTGGGTGTACTTCAGTTATATATGTTTTTGAGCACAGGTTTTTCATTTAGACCTACTTCAAGAATCTAGCCTATTATCAGCTAATGGTGCAAAAGTTGCTGGGAATTTTAAATAATCCTATTAAATTACATGTAATTAATCAAGTAGTAATTCCCTTGTAAATTCTGTAGTCAATAAAGCACCCACCAGGGTTGACATATTAATTTATTGTTGCACATTATATTTACAGTGCCTCCAGAAAGTATTCAGACCCCTTGACTTTTTACACATTTTGTAACATTTTTGTAAAATGGATTAAATAAATTATTAAGTAAATAAGTTATCTGTTTTTGAATTTTAATACATTTGCAAAAAATGTATTTTAAAAAAACGTTTTCGCTTTGTCATTATGGGCTATTGTGTGTAGATTGAGGAGGAAAACATGTACTATCCATTTTAGAATAAGGCTGTAACATAACAAAATGTGGAAAAAGGGAAGGGGTCTGAATCCTTTCCGAATGCAATGTATGGACGCGACCTTGTAAACGTTCAATTGCCAAACTTCTTATCCCTTACTTGCTAGCTAGCCAACTACGGCTAATTTACCTTCACGTCAAAAAGTGCAACCAGAATAACAGCAAAGTCGCATTTGCATTTGTTTAAGCTGTTTTCTAGTGACATTTATTTGGGTACATCCTTAACAATGAGCTATTGAGGTGCGATTTCACCTGGTATAGAAAATGTGCTCACTCATCAGGACACTGATGTTCAAAAGAGGTAGCCAACAACACCACTAACACAATCACTTCAAACTGAAGCTGAAAAAACGTCCAACTGCACTTGGTTTCGTTTGACCTTTTCTTAATTAACATTTTTGTATATAGCCATAAAAATGATACCAGCTGATTCACGATTTCCACTTGCTTTAAGTCTCGTCCCGACATGTTCATTATTCTTGGTCAGCTGGAGATCGAATTTGAATATTGAAACAATGTTGCAAATGTCAGAGAGACAGACATCAAGATATATACAAATCTACACTGTTGAAAACTAAATGGTAGTCTAAAAGAAATGTGAGATAATGTCTAGATGCATTTTATAGTGGAGATCAAGTTTATAAATTGCTTGGCTGGGCTGATGAGATAGTCATTTTAACATAGATTTAGCCAGAGGTAAGTTGAATAGACTTCGACTGGAATGCAGTTTTAACCAATCAGCATTAAGAAATAGACCCAACCGTTGTATAACTTCCCATAATGCATGCATAGGCTACCCCAGACACACGCACACACACCCAGTCACTCTTACATAACATTATGAGTACCAGATCTGGCTCCTATCATCTCACTGACTCTTCTATCATTTAATCAAGCCCTCCTAAACCCCTCCACTTCTCCATACCACCACCACCAACCCCCCCACATACCTTTCTTTGAACTCTTTGTCTCTCTTGACCTTCACCTCTGTTGTTCTCTGTGCAGTATACTATAGTCTGTTGTCAAGTCTACTGTGGGAGAATGTTGTTCTGAGTCTGGGTGGGTTGATGATTGTACCTAACTTAATGAAGACAGTGTCGGTTGAACATCTTCATTAAAGATAATTTGTGGGAGCAGAACGTTATGAGTGGTGTACCTTATTTGCTGTTCTTTTTTTATCTAGCTCTTGTGCCACATTTATATGTAAGTAAATATTTTAGCTTTTACGGTTTGATTGTACCCTCATTGAACCTGCTCATTGTGTTAGAGAGGGTTAATATGCTAGTGTCTATCAGTGTGTTAGTTTTGGGCATTCACTCAGGCTGACTTAATGTGAGATTTAGCTGAATCACGTTGGATCATCAATGTGTCTGTGTCCACTCATCTACATCACACACACACACACACACACACACACACACACACACACACACACACACACACACACACACACACACACACACACACACACACACACACACACACACACACACACACACACACACACACACACACACACACACACACTCAGAGATTGCAAACGGTCTTTCTGTGAATAAGTAAACCACTACACAACACAAAGTGCCTTGGGCCTATTGTTTGTTTAACTTTGCTTTGCTTTCTTTTTGTCCTCCCAACCTTTGCCTGTCATTTCCAACATCTGAAGTGTATTTGCATGACCCCTTTGCCCTACAGATGTAGGTGTTAAAACCATAAAGTCCCGAAAGCAGTCAGCCACATCTCTATATGTCTCTATACCGACAGAGGTGGGAGAAAAAAAAGGGATATAACCCTATATATCAGACACACACAGAAAGAAAGATAGCTGTGTCTGTGCATGTCAGTGTGTCATCTACTTGTGCTCCTCTTCCAGGAAAATACTTCCCTTGTGAATGAACCTGTGTGGACTGTGAAGAGATGTTTGGTGGGTTGCTCTACTTTAAAATCACCCTGACTGGCTCATGTGTAAAATTCCAATCTTGGTCAAAATCCAAGCAAAGCCTGACTCCATATCTGTCTCCTCTAATAACTGGTGTCTTATTATGTAACAGTCTCCACCCCTGTCCAATGCCACGGTTGTGAAATTATTAAATTGGCATCTTTCCTCAACCCGTAACACACATTATTTTTCCTTGTCCAGACTTTTGCATTCCGAATTTCAAACCGCCTTCTGCTATTCTTCTCAGCATGTGTACAGTACATGTGGTTCTAGGCAACTGCATGGCCAAGTTTTACCCTAACACATTGGTGTTAGCAACCTCCTGGTTTACAAGCGACATATCGGCCTACAAGTCGCATTATGCTGACTTGCAAAGTGATGTGCAATTCCTATTGGAACCCAGCCAGAGTTAAGATATCCAACAGCTGGAATTTGTATTCCTTCGCAACCTGTATTCAGAATTCCTGTCAGGGTTAGGAACATTGATAAGGGCTATGACCTAAACTCCTCAAACTCAAATCTGGGCCTCAAAGCCAGTTCCACTGTGTTTTTTCATTGTTCCCCTCTAATCAGGGACTGATTTTAGACCTGGGACACCAAGTGGGTGCAATTAATGATCAGGTAGAAGAGAAACCCAGCAGGCTCCGGACAAGTAGGGTACGAGTCAAAAACCCCTTACCTAAACCATTTAAACGGGAACAACCATTTGTAACTAACTGACTGGATTTGTTTAGAAAATTGTATATTATTTATCTTTGTGTCGCATAATATTAATCATTAAATGTAAATGCAAAAACACAGATATTAAAAACAATCCCCAAAAATCTAGCTGCAATAGAGCATGCTGGGAAATATGATCATGGGTAGAGTAAAACTGAAACCATCACAACCTGACACTCAACACTGGTTAACATCAACGCTGGGGTTCCTGATTCAGAGGGGTTGGGTTAAATACGGAAGACACATTTAAGTTGAATGTATTCAGTTGAACAACTGACTAGGTATCCCCCTTTCCCTTTCATACCACCGAGTGTTCATTTCACTCCTAGAGAGTTAACACTAGACATGTTACATTAAAAAATCAACTCTAGGTAACACTGGTCAATTTGCTGTGTGGACACCCTACTCCTTACCATCTTACTTTTGACCTCTGACCTGAGAGCACCTGTTGGCAGTGGCAGTGTTGATCTCCATGGTCATGTTCAGTGTGTGTTTAAACTGTCACTACTGACTGAACAGCTGCTGCTGTTCCCGTTTCTTAAGCCATTGTTCCTGTTTCTTAAGCCGTTGTTCCTGTTTCTTAAGACCAGATAATGTATCACTCCTGGTTATTGAGTGAGTTCCCATCAGAGTCAACCTCCTAGTTGGTGTAACCCAAATATTGACCAGTGCCTTATTTGTCAGAATGAGGCAGTCTGTGGCAAGCAATGTCGGGAGAAGAGGAAAATTGGGACAGGGACACAGAAAGGTGGATTTCTGAGGAGGAATGGAGGTAAAAAAAAGAGGAAGAAGAGGTTGAAGAGGAAAGCAGAGGTTGGATTTGAATTTGAGGAAGATGACGATAAAAATGGAGACAGAGTGTCGAAGAAGATTGGTGTCAAGTGCAAAAAGAGCGAGCCGTGCGCCAGAGTTCTGGAGTTGAAATGGAAGGGAAGGAGGGCGAGTTAAGTGAGGTGGAAGGTGTGGTGTAAAGTTCGGAGACTGGCATCGATGGACATGATAAAGACGAATCTGGTCCAGTAGGAGTGACATTTTTGGAGAAAGTATATCCTTGCCTTTTGGCAAGGGGTAGGAAAGGAGTTGGGTTCACTTGAATCAGTGAAGGTAACCTGTAGTGGATTTATGATATTTGTTTGTGTTTCTTCGGACCAGAGGGAGCGGGCGCTCCGTGTTACTCAACTTGCGTCAATATCTGTTTCTTGCTTCGCGCTTAGGAGTAGGGTACCATTGATGAAAGGAGTGATTTCTGGGGTGTGTACAGATGGAGCAGTTGAGCTTGAGGATTCCTGGTGTTTGTGGTGCCCTCCGTAAGGGTGCGACGCAGACCTGGTGGTGAGAGTGAGGAGACAGAGGAATCACTGTCCGTCCTTTTGAGTTTTTGAGTCTGAGTTTTTAACTGACAAAATTGTGTTAGGATATATCAGTTATCCTGTTAGAACTTTTGTGCCGAATCCACTGCGGTGTTTCAGGTGCAACGTTTATGGTCATGTCGCAACCGTGTATAGGAAGGGAGATACGAAGACGTGGGAAGTGTGCGAGAGGGCATGGGACCAAGGATTGTGTAGTATTTGGAGGATAAAGTTGTCTGTATGAACTGTAGGGGTGCCTATGTCGCTACGGATCGGAAGTCCAGTGTGAGAGAGGCAGATGGAGGTGGCCAGAGTCAGAGTAGTGCAGAACGGTCGTATGCTGAGGCAGTGAAGAAAGTAGAAGAGGGTGGGTCAAGGTTGAAGGATCCTGAGAGGATCCCTGTGAGTAGTGGATCTGTGTCAGCACAGAGGGATAGGCCAACGAGTGATACATGCTTCAGTAAGGTTGGCTTCTTAGCATTCATAGCAATGGTTATCAACTATACTGCAGAAATGGAACGTAAAATCACAGAAAATATATGTTGTGGTGGCAGCTGCAGAGAAGAGTTACAAGGTGTGTTGAGTGGTGGAGTCCCGTCCTCCCAGGGCCGGTGGCATGGTGCAGGAGCAGATAGTGTCAAAGTAGTGGAATAGGGTGGTGTTTATTTAAACGTTTATATGTGTAGGGTTAGTTTGTGGTGCATTTGTTTTATTTTTATTTTCCCCTTTCCTTTTTTTGGTTTTGTATCACAAAATGTAATGTGACTGAACACATACTGCCACACAGTAGGTGGCGGTATGCACAAACAAAATGTGTGAACGCCATGGTACCAAAGAAGAAGAAGTTGATGAAGAAGCCAAATCTGTCCATTCTCTTGAGCTGACATCCTTTTTTGACCATATTAGCTATGCCACAAATAAAAGACAGTATAGGAGGGGCCATGAAGAATAGACTAGTGAACCCTTATATCCACAGAAAGCTAGAGAGATGCAGTGGACTGGTTCATGTTTGTGTGTGTGAGACGTACTGAATTGGCTTTGCAAAGGATCAATACATCACACATTCAAATAAAAGATTATATAAATGATTCATGTGAATGAATAAGGCTTTTCACCATTTGAATCCTTTGCAAATATTGTTTCTAACACAGGGTTCATCACATGACATGAAGGATTATGTGTGTTACACTGTTTAAATGTATTATAAAGTTATGAGTAATAATAAAAAAGAGGGGGAAACACAGTGAGGTACTAGTCCCATGAATTTGACTGTAGCATTGGCCCCTCTGTCGGACAAACGATACACCATACAACTTGGGAGGCCCCCAGGTGATTCTTTTTGTCGTGTTGTTGTTGTGTCCATGTCATATCATATTTGACATTTTAAGAGGTTTGGGGGGCAGATGTCTAGTCCTACAGAGACTAAATACATGTCTTTGGGTTGCCCCAAGCGAGACACGTTTAATGGTATGGTACCTCGCAGTTCACTCTACCTCACACGGAAGGAAGTCTGTCTATAGCTGTTGAAATCACATGAGCCTCCCTGAGCTAATTAACATTTGGAGGCACACTTATGGAACTAGGTGATTTAGTACAGCACATAATATACATACTTATGGAACTAGGTGGTTTAGTACAGCACATAATATACATGCTTATGGAACTAGGTGGTTTAGTACAGCACATAATATACATGCTTATGGAACTAGGTGGTTTAGTACAGCACATAATATACATGCTTATGGAACTAGGTGGTTTAGTACAGCACATAATATACATGCTTATGGAACTAGGTGGTTTAGTACAGCACATAATATACATGCTTATGGAACTAGGTGGTTTAGTACAGCACATAATATACATGCTTATGGAACTAGGTTGTTTAGTACAGCACATAATATACATGCTTATGGAACTAGGTGGTTTAGTACAGCACATAATATACATGCTTATGGAACTAGGTGGTTTAGTACAGCACATAACATACACACTTATGGAACTAGGTGGTTTAGTCCGGCACATAACATACACACTTATGGAACTAGGTGGTTTAGTCCGGCACATAACATACACACTTATGGAACTAGGTGGTTTAGTACAGCACATAATATACACACTTATGGAACTAGGTGGTTTAGTACAGCACATAATATACATGCTTATGGAACTAGGTGGTTTAGTACAGCACATAATATACATGTTTATGAAACTAGGTGGTCTAGTATAATACACACCATTCGAAGGACATCAGCGAGCTGAATCCAGCCATATGTCAGACTTATAGTTTTTGTTTAAACAGCCTAGTGCACTATGTAACATTTGTTTGGCCAATAACACATCCTATTGAAGTGGTGTTTACAGTAGCTAGACTATACTGTACAAACCCAGTATTCAACTCCTACCACCATCATCAGAAACACTAGTAATGCCGCCGGCCTGCTGACTCAGTGCAGACTCAGCTCCTGACCTTCAACTGTGGTGGAGCTACTCTACACATCATGCTGTGGACAGGGAGAGGGGCTTAGAGAGATCAGAGGGGACACACTAATGCTATGACAGTTTGAATGTGAAAGCTCTGAGATTGCAGGGATAGATAAGGCCTTATCAGCACAGCTGTAACTTCAGTGTCACTTGCTTAAACTCTGAACCAGAGCTCAGATTTACACTTCTCCACAGTCACTCAACACTAACAGTGGAAATGACTGTCTAGTCTGTCCCATGTTTCTCATAATAAGCCTGGTAAGCAAGGATAATAGCTCACACACAGCTAGCGTGACCAGCCCTTAGTGCATACCCATTGTATTGCAGTGTGGAGGATTGACCAGAGATACTATATTCTGTTGAATTATGTAAGAACTCTTGGAACCTCCCTGTATTTGCATTCCTACAGAGCCATTTGTTAAATGTCAAGTAGTGTTGATGTTCAGAGTGGATTTAAATGTCACACAGTGGTCTGAGTGGCTAAATCAGCAAAGCGGGTGGCGAGGACAGGATGAACCATCTGTTTCCTATAGCAGATGCCCTTAATAGGCCCACCTCCTCATAAACCCTACATCTGAATACACTTCCTTTATCGTGCATCTGGTAGAATGAACTTGTGTCGACCCTATTGTACTAGCAAGGCTAAACAAATCACGTACTGTAAAGTCACCCTTGTACTTGAGCAGGAGAGGAAACAGGATGGCTGGCACCTCTGAGCTGAGAGGCAACTTCTGGTTCGCAGTTGGAGAGGTTACTGTAGGTCAAATGGTTTAAGCTGTATCAGCTAATCACGTTCCTAGACAGGAGAGCGGGGAAGAGAGAGACAGACACACAGCCATGCACACATAACCTCTGTGATGTATCTCCTATCCAATACTCTAGACATTCCACATCTTTACTCGCAAACTAGAGCCTACTCTCAGACAACAGCCCACACTCACACACACACACACACACAGGGCCAACACTAGCCTTTTATGGGCCCCCCACCTCGCGGGCAATACATTCTAGTGGCCCCCCTTTTGATGGCGGAGAGAATGTTGCAGCTTTTAAGTAAGTCTACAGATTTTGCCATGGGAAGAGAGCAGTTTTACAGCTGATTTCCTGAAATTCGACCTATTTTGCCAAGGAGTGTGTCGTAGGGATTTCCAAGGTGAATGAAAGAGAAGAGCAGTCACAGATAAAGTCAAACAAAACCAATATGGTTTAATACAAGTTGCCACAGGGAGACAACATCCAGCATTAGAGCACAGAAAATGTCTAACGCGCCTAAGCAGGCCCTTATATTATAATCTAACAGCACCAACCCACTGGGCAAAAACTGGTGTGATGACAATGAATCAAGGTGGAAACTGATTGGATTTGAAAAAAGTCATTAAGGTAAGGGAATTTAGCATTTTTTTCACCCTTACTTTTAACCTAAATCCAATGACATGTTGACATTTGTTGTTGAATTCACGTTAGTTGACAAACAAACCAAATGTAAATCAAAACTAAACGTTGAACTGACGTCTGTGCCGAGTGGCAATGTTTTGTAAACACCTGCCGAGAGACTTGTAGGAAGTCACAACATCAACTGCTACAGAATCACAGTGTCACAGAAAACAATAGCAACCAGTGTCCTTGTACCTCCAGTCTGGCGTCAACCCTTATCAACAGATATGAGAACAATCCATAACATTCTGTATCAAGTCTAGTGACCATCAACATGTACATAAATGAGTGCCACATAGAACACTGGAAATCATGTGTATAACAGAAAAGGAAAACATATAAATCTGCTAAGCATTGTCTTAATTACTATTAACTGAATGTTAACTTTATTCATCTTACATTTCCCGATTAGAGGGTGGAGAGATATTTTTGCAAGTTTAAAGATTATTTTCATGCAAATCTACACTTTTACCATGAGTTATGCCATGGTAATATGATATCTGAGTGAGAGTGACTAACAAAATCCATTTGGGATCCCTGGTGGTCAGAGCCTCTAGGCACATGCCCTGCATGCCTGGTCGGTATTCCACCATGATTACTACAAGTTTAGATAGCTGGCTAGAATAATTTACCAATCTAATCATTTTTAGCTGACATACTGGATTTATTTGAGTGACTGTCAGTGACAAACATAATGAGAGAAAAACTGCTGATGCACAACCAAATTTTGACCAAATTGCACTTTGTGTATGTTACTATTCAAACTATCAACAGTAAATTGAGACCCCAACTCACAGCGGCTGCTTATGTGGCTAGAGCAGGTCCTGTGAGTGCAGCAAGAGCACTCTGCAGCCTGTAAACAGATATTTCACCCACTCCCTGACGACAAACACACAAAAGCAAGTCTTGCTCTCTGGTGACACAAGGACCGCTGCACAAAACCAGGTCTAGACACCCACACCACGACAGGCTGACTGCTTCCAGGAACAATAAAGGTGACATTCCCTGGTGCCATGACTAAACACATAATACAAAAACATTGACAACAACAACAACAACATCTAAAGGAGGTCTATTTTAAGATGCTGCAGAGCTAGACAGCAAACAACTAACTTAGTCTACATCAAGCAATTATTTAGTTAGGTATCTTAGCCCTCACCCAAACACAGGTACCGTGTATGTGCACTGCTTGTGAACTCTGCAGAGTTGAGCTGTCACTTTAGCCAATCACACGCCAGATGTACAACAAGTTCTTTTACAGAGAGACAAAAAAACTGGATTCCTGGAAGTTCTCTCAACATGTTGTTGTGGAAAGGGTGGGTTGAGGGAGAGAGAGAAAGAGGGGGGTTGAAGGGTATTTTTTTTTAAATGGCACCAAGTCAAATTTTCCCACACTGACATCTTTGAGACTTCTCGCTCAATGGACAATGTGTGTGTGTGTGTGTGTGTGTGTGTGTGTGTGTGTGTGTGTGTGTGTGTGTGTGTGTGTGTGTGTGTGTGTGTGTGTGTGTGTGTGTGTGTGTGTGTGTGAGTGTGTGCGTGCGTGCGTGCGTGCGTGCCTGCGTGCGTGTGTGTGTGTGTGTGTATGTGTGTGTGTGTGTGTGTGTGTGTTCAAAGGTCACATACGTAGAGGGATGGCACATTTTAGATTTATTCTGTTTGATGAGTATCAGTCAGTGCATTGCACTAGGCGTCAACCTTTCATATTCCTTTCAATTAAGGTAATCAGTGTGTGTTTATCTGTACCTTTAGACTTGGTATGGCCTTCAGTCACTTTATGGCTAAGTTATGCTAACAGCAGTTCTCAGTACACAGTGTCATGCATATCTTTGTGCTTTGTCTCTCCACAACCTGCAGCAAGATAACTTTCCACTGTCTCCCACATGGGGGTCCAATCCGGCCCGCGGGTGGCTTAAGTAAATCATAAAAAAATATACATATATTTTTGAATAAAAAATTGTAAAAAAAATTTGGGGGGTGAAACAACCTCAATATACTTACAAATGACTAAAACCAAGTGGAAACTGTGTATAAATGATAATGGACCTATATTCATACAGTTTCTTGACAGTGTCCAGCTGTCATACAGTTTATTGACAGTGTCCAGCTTGCTAATAATTACCCAAATGAAAGCTAGACAGTCAGAGAGTATCAAGACTTATTTGCAAAATTTGATGGACAGAAAACATAATACATTTTCATTGTGGCCCTCCGGACCTTGTTGCAGGCAAAATACGGCCCCCCGCGGCCAAATTAGTTTGACACCCCTGGTTAACTGGGTAGAGAGAGTCAGGGTTAGTATGCAGAAAATGTTGAACCTCTGCATGTAATTTAACCTGACTGTGGAAGCAATGGCATAAGATGAACAGTATCATTACTGAGAAACTCAGATGAGCCCTGTGAAATGAACTCTCTGAACTGTGTTGCAGTGGGATAATAATCTTAGTTCAAAGGATTCCTAAATGAGCGCCATCACCACAGCAGAAGCAGCTTTGATTGCATTTTGTTGTGGCGATTTACAAGGTATAGAGAGACATTTGGGGAAATGCCAAAACCCCTTCAGCTACTCAACCAAGGGATCTTTTTGATTGGCAAGCTTTTTATCACAGACATGCAAAACTTTAAACACAGATGTCATTTTATGAGGAGTGGGGCCTGTGACAAGAATCAGTTCTGAGTGGTCGTTTGATAGCAACGGCTCACATCATTACTAGCCCTATGTGAGTCCTTCATCAACCTTCCTTTGATGATGTGAGGGCTTTGTGTTGTTCATGTAGGGAGGTGTAATGTGAGAAGCTATGTGGCATTACTTAGTGGTTGTAATTCTCCTTCAGAGGGACTTCCAATACCAATGTGTCAAATCCATTTTTATTTTTATTTTTCACATACGCCGTGTAGATGCTTACTTAAATGCTTACAGGTGTAGATGCTTACTTAAATGCTTACAGGGGTAGATGCTTACTTAAATGCTTACTTACAAGCCCTTAACCAACAATGCAGTTCAAGAAATAGAGTTAAGAAAATATTTACTAAATAAACTAAAGTTTTAAAAAAGTAACACAATAAAATAACAATATCGAGGCTATATACCGAGCCAATGTGCGGGGGCACAGGTTAGTCGAGGTAATTTGTAAATGTAGGTTGTGTGTTGTGTGTCTTGTTTGTCTGTTTCTGTGTTTGGCCTGATATGGTTCTCAATCAGAGGCAGGTGTTAGTCATTGTCTCTGATTGGGAACCATATTTAGGTAGCCTGTTTGGTGTTGGGGTTTGTGGGTGATTGTTTCCTGTGTTAGTGCCACACGGGACTGGTTTCGGGTTTTTACTTTGTTGTTTTGGTTATGTGTTCATGTTCAGTTTTCCAATTAAAAAACCATGGACAACTACCGCGCTGCATTTTGGTCCGCCTCTCCTTCAATAGAAGAATCCCGTAACAGTAGGCTAGTGTTCCTGGGCAGCTCGTGGCTGGGTTTCCTTTAGTAGTCCATAATAGTTTACAAGCCCTGCCACATCAAACGACTGTCAGTGCCGGTGTAGTAGGATTCAATCATTATCCTGTATTGACGCTTTGCCTGTTTGGTAGTTCGTCTGAGGGCATAGCGGGATTTCTTATAAGCCTCCGGATTAGTGTCCCGCTCAGAATCAATAAAGAAAAATCTTGGTCCAGTTTGAGGTGAGCAATCACTGTTCTTGTCACGCCCCGACCATAGAGCCTTTTTATGTCTCTATTTTGGTTTGGTCAGGCTGTGATTTGGGTGGGCATTCTATGTTCTTTATTTCTATGTTTTGGCAGGGTATGGTTCTCAATCGGGGATAGCTGTCTATCATTGTCTCTGATTGGGAATCATACTTAGGCAGCATGTTTTGCCACCTTAGGTTGTGGGATGTTGTTTTTTGTTAGCTCTGTGTAGCCTTCAGAACGTGAAGTTCGTTGTTCTTTTGTTGTTTTGTTTGGATTGAATAAAGAATCATGAACACGTACCACGCCGCACCTTGGTCCACTTCTTCCGACGAGCGTTACAGTTCTGATATCCAGAAGCTCTTTTCGGTCATAAGAGACCGACAGAGAGCAGCAACATTATGAACAATGCGAAAAAACACAAAATAGTTGTTTAGAAGCCAGTAAAACGGCAACCATCCCCTCCGGCGCCATTCTTTCACAAATGTGGTATGGTGTCAGGGAGCATGAGCAACAGGGTGCAACGTTTTCTTTAAAAATGTTCATGTCTGTCCATTAACCCTTGTGTTGGAAACTATATTTATTTATAACACGGGAAAGGAACTTCATGAGTGCTCAGGCACTAGAGGCTGCTGTTGGACGTCTCCACGGGTTACTGTTGCCGTGACCTTAGGATCATATCTCCTGTAGCTGTTGGCGAATGAAGACGGAACAGAACAGGACGTGGTCTGCTGGGGAATGAAGACGGCACAGAACAGGGCGTGGAGAGGAAGAAGTGTGTGAAGTGTATGTGTGTGTGTACATCAGCAGAAAATCTAACTCTTATAGCCCCCCTAAATCTCTGTGGGGAGACCATATGACTATAGTGACCACTCCATAAGTTCTAGATGACAGATAATAACTGGTGTCCAAAACCAAACAGTAACAGTGACATAGAGTATATAGAGGCTATGGCAGCTAGCCCATCTTAAACAGCTGTCCCAGCGTCAACCACACCACACCTCAGTAATGCACTATGCTGATTCATGCATTGGTTTTCACTGACACAAGGATGAGGCGTAATTTCTGAGAAGGCCAGAAGAATTAGTGTGTGAACATGTCACAGTGGCTTTGTGAGGTGACGTTTAGTGTGTGTGTGTGTGTGACTGTGCGTCTACAGGCTACAGATGAGAGGTTTGGTAAATAGCAGGTGAGGTGAGCTAGGCAACCGAGTCTGGTGAAGCCTGCTCAACTTCTTGGTCCCACAGTGTTTATGTAGACCGTGTGTTTATGTAGACCGTGGGATATGATATGTACTCAGTGGCTCTGGGATGTGTTTACACAGAGACAACATCTCCTTCAGCCAGGGACAAACAGTAGACAGGGAAGGAGAAACACACAGAAAGATAAACGGGGTAGAGAGAGAGAGAGAGAGAGCCAGACAGACAGACAGATTGTGTGTGTTCTGTGGGTTTTTTGTTTGCGCTGGTAGCATTGGACAATGTTAGCCCTCCGACAGCCGTGTCCTCTGCTAAAGGCACTAATTGCCAGGAGTGCTGCTGTGCTAATTATCAGGATCTATTGTCAAATTCTCTCTAGAGGTCCTGTAGCGGTGTGTGGATAAAATCACAGACTAAGCCAAGCCAGATTACAACCCATGTGTTGTGATAATTGTGTTGTTTGCTCTATAACCTGTTAGTTCATATCCCTTCCCACCGTGATATGTAAGCCTAAGGCTGAGACAATAAGAAGACACAGTGCCAGAATAAATCCAACCACACCTTTCATCACAAAACTCGAGAGCAACATCTGTACAGTGAAGTCCACAAACAAACAGTTGCATGACCTACTACAGCATGGTCAAGCAAGTTAATGTTTCCGCCATTTTCGGACTAATAAACAACTATTGATTTGGAATCACGGAGAGCTACTGCAAGTCGCAAAGAAAACAGGAACTGCTTCCATTATTCCAGCACCATTTCAACTTCAATATTTCAACATCATCAAATCACCCGTGCTTAGTCTTAATACAACGACAACTAAGATACCAAAAACAATTTAGTCCAATCAACGTAAGCTTAATATGATATGGCTGTCCATGGCACTGGTTTGTGTGTGTGTGTGTGTGTGTGTGTGTGTGTGTGTGTGTGTGTGTGTGTGTGTGTGTGTGTGTGTGTGTGTGTGTGTGTGTGTGTGTGTGTGTGTGTGTGTGTGTGTGTGTGTGTGTGTGTGTGTGTGTGTGTGTGTGTGTGTGTGCGCAAGTAGAAAAAAACATGTTGACTCAGAAACACCAATGTCATCTTCCTCTTTTTCATGACTCTGTTATATAGTACAAGCTTTTAGTTTTTTTTTGTCCCAGGCTAACCTGCTAAAATGCTTGTTCCCTCGCCTAACTTCCTTTCATGGACAGTCCAGGTCAGCTAGTTAACATTAACCTATTACATCTAGCTACATATTGAACTTCCATTCTCTCAGGCCAGGGGCACAATGTATGAATTGATGGCTTCCCTTGCATTCAATGCTACAGGCGGCAACAATGTCATATTCTTTCTGACCAGACAACATCAGATAGATATGCTACACATTCTTAGACAGAGGAGCGCTGTTTCACTTGCCCAGATGCTTTCTCCAGTGAGATATATTCAGCCTCTTGCGAGTTGAATGAAAATTATGAAACACAGAGAGACTAAAGATTTTTATATTTCCTTTTGGAATTTCTGGGGGAAGAGCCTGGCTTCCCTTGGCTCCACGTGTTGGAACATTGCTGAAGACAAACCCACTTCCCCTGTTCTCTTTCTGTTCTCTCTGTTCTCTCTGTCCCTCCCTTCCCCTTCTCTGCTCTCACTCATTCTTTGTAGTTTCAACATCTGGAACATTTCCTCTCTCAAATCACCCTTGACACTTGCACACGCACACACACACACGCACACGCACGCATGCACACACACACACACGCACACGCACACACACACGCTTACTCACACTAATGATACACATACACACATACAGTGCACACACATGGATACAGTACACACATAACTTGCCTAGTTAAATCAAATAAAAATATATAAAAAAGTAAACACAGTCACGTGACTAGTAAAACCACCTCCCGGACAATCACTGGTATGGCTGATTAGCTGTCCGAAGTAAAGTATCTTCAAAGGCGAATTTAAGTAGGACCATCCTGTTATTCTGCTCAAACCGTCGTATTACGCTACTCTCATCTCCCCACTGGGGAACCATCGATATGGCTGGCTAGCCTATTTTCAAAGAAGTATCTTCAAGAGCGAATGGAAGGAAAATCAACTCTGTAGTTCTGTTCAGGACTACATGACAAGTCAACGGATACCGGACAACTACGAAGAAGGACAACAGTAGAAGAGTTGTTGGAACCATTTCGGACAATCAGAGCCTTAAAAGCGTGCCGTGAAAAGGCCCAACACCCTTTCAAGGCTGCACCGTTCACCGAGTGATCCCCGGCAAACCCAGGCATTTCATGTAAATACATTCATGATTTCTTGCTCAAAGCAGGCGGCAGTTCATGTGCGAAGTATATGGTTATTGTAGGTGAGAGTAGCTTTTGAATGTGGCACTGTTAAGTGTCTATGTCTCTCTCTCTCTCCATCTCTTCTTTAACAAGCATCCATGTTGTTGTCATTCCACTAGGGATCTGTTTTCAGCGTATTACGTCTCCAGTCAATAACAGTGTGTATGTTTATCCTGTGTTCTCGTTTAATTAGCTAGTAATAATTAAACAAATTTGTGTAGTCATAAGTAAAGCTAGTTTTTTTGCAGATGAAAGGAGGTTACGACTACTCGGAATGGGGATATGAAACTAGGTTATGATTAATGATAAGTTGACTGTTTATAGATGTGATAGGTAAAAACCTTTCAGAGTTTAATTCGGGAGATGGTAACTCTTTAAAGATCTGCTCTCGTGGTGCCCCAGATCCGAATGAGTTAATTGTTACATGATTCATTTAATTGGGTAACCATTAAACATAGTTAATTAGATAAATAACAGTCTTCAGATTCATGTTAAAGTCAAGTCACGACAGTATGGATAATTTTACAGGGTCTATATACACTGCAATCTGCAAAACAACCCACATATAACACACATACCGTAGGCTATACAATTTCTGTATCTTGTCTTAATGGTCTACTGTGCCTCTCGCTGAGTTTAGTCAGTGTGCAGTCTGCCTGCCTGACTGTCCAGACATAACTCAGACCTTTGCAAAACAGATGGGTGGAGAGGGAGTGATACAGATCTATGTGCATAATCACTCTAGTTTTATGATTCTCTCCTCATTTGATCTAGAGGAATTTCCCAGTCCTAAGCTCACTCACGTGTTTGGCTCCATATTTTCCAAATGTGATCTGATATGGCTCTCAGAATCAGGTTGTGTCAAGTTGGCTGGATGTCCTTTGGGTGGTGGACCATTCTTGATACACACGGGAAACTGCTGAGCATGAAAAACCCAGCAACTTTGGCACCTATTACCATACCACATTCAAAGGCACTTTAAGCTTTGTCTTGCCCATGTCTCAATTGTCTCAAAGCTTAATAAAAATCTCCCCCCTTCATTTACACTGAATGAAGTCGATTTAACAGTTCACATCAATAAGGGATGCTAGATTCACCTGATCATTCAATGTCATGGATAGAGCAGGTGTTCCTAATGTGTTATACACTCAGTGTTTATTGTTTTTTACAAGAACACACTTTTTAAAAAATCTCTTGAAAATAAAATGTGGAAAAGGTTAAGGTAGCCTACAGTTAATAAGCTACAATGTTGTATCATGTTAGTGAGCATGTTAGAAGTATATTTGCTTCTGCAAGTTTTACTTTAACGTATTGATAGTTTGGGAGAACTCAGTTATGCATGAACTGATATTTGCATAATATGTGCAAATTATGTTCATATTCCTGTCTTCTCTTGGTGTGGCTGAGCAGACTGCTATCAACAAAGACCACTCCACTTTGTCCAATTGGAGGGTGACTCTCACGTAATGTTGACCAAAGAAATAGTCTGAATCTTTATCCCTGCCAACGTCTCGTTTCTCCACAAGTGATGACACTCGTGGGAGACGGCATGAAAAAGTTTGGCATTCATCAACGGTATGTGAGCCTGAACAGTATCTGTAACAACTGTATCAAGCTGTCTTAGGTGTATCATTTGTAAACCAATTATTGTTACAATTTATCCACTGCATTTCCCATACAAAGGCCAAAGCTCATGCTGCAGTCTTGTTCTAGTTAGCCAACTCAACTCGCTAGATAGTTTTGGATTTGAAACTCTACTTTTCTTGCTTTTCTCACTAAATTTCATATTTGAAGTTCAACTGTAACTAATAATACCCCAAAAAACACGTCGTACTCTTGCCCATTGAAGGCTAGTGGCATCACATTTGACCATTATTTTACAAGACCTCCTGTGTTGGTTCTGTTACCTAGCTACTGCACTGGGAAAATACATTTGAGCAGGCTGTCTTCAGACCTAATGCTGCAACCTGAACTCAGGTGTAGATGTAAATGTAAATCCGGGACGCTCCAATTAGAAGGATATGTTACAATTAGAAGGATATGTATGATATGTATTTATTTGTGGATGTCCATCATCCCATTTCATATGATATGTTACGAATTACAATTCGTATGATATGTTACGAATTGCAATTTCTACAATATGTTATGAATTGCTTAATGTATGACATGTTACGAATTCCAATTTGTGGTGGACAGGTGGTTAATGGTACCGTTAGCTAGGTTGCTAACATTAGCTAGGCTAGGGGTTAGTATTAGAGGTTAGGGTTAAGGTTAGCTTAAATGGTTAAGGTTAGAGTTAGGGTTAGCTAACATGCTAAGTAGTTGCAAAGTAGCTAAAAAGTAATGTTAGCTGAAATGTTAAGTTGCTAATTAGCTAAAATGCTAAGTTGTCTGTAATGAGATTCAAACACAGATGCTAGACATTTGTGTTATACGCCTACCTATCCAACCTGACCAACCACCCTACTTCATTTTTGCCTTAAGTACCCTTCTGTCTTATATAACCATACAAACACGTATGGTGGCCTAGAGGGAATAGCAGCCGTTTTACAGGCTCCTGACCAATTGTGCCATTTGTTTTGTACATGATGTTTCCGCCATTATTTCCTATGACCAAAAAGAGCTTCTGGACATCAGAACAGCTATCACTATCCTCAATTTGGACTAAAACTTTAACTTCAATGAGTCCGAGGCGACAGATAAACTCAGCAAAAAAAAGAAACGTCCTCTCACTGTCAACTGCGTTTATTTTCAGCAAACTTAACATTTGTAAATATTTGTATGAACATAACAAGAATCAACAACTGAGACATAAACTGAACAAGTTCCACAGACATGTGACTAACATAAATGGAATAATGTGTCCCTGAACAAAGGGGGGTGGTCAAAATCAAAGTGTCCCTGAACAAAGGGGGAAGGGTTCAAAATCAAAGTAAGTCAGTATCTGGTGTGGCCACCAGCTGCATTAAGTACTGCAGTGCATCTCCTCCTCACAGATTTGCCAGTTACTCCACTCTTCCACCAAGGCACCTGCAAGTTCCCAAACATTTCTGTGGGGAATAGCCCGAGCCCCCACCCTCCGATCCAACAGGTCCCAGATGTGCTCAATGAGATCCGGGCTCTTCACTGGCCATGGCAGAACACTGGCATTCCTGTCTTGCAGGAAATCACACACAGAACGAGCAGTATGGCTGGTGGCATTATCATGCTGGAGGGTCATGTCAGGATGAGCCTGCAGGAAGGGAGGAGGATGTCTTCCCTGTAACACACAGCATTGAGATTGCCTGCAGTGACAACAAGCTCAGTCCGATGGTGCTGTGACACACCGCCCCAGACCATGACGGACCCTCGACCTCGATCCTGCTCCAGAGTACAGGCCTTGGTGTTACACTCATTCCTTCGACGATAAACGCCAATCCGACCATCTCCCCTGGTGAGACAAAACCGTGACTCATCAGTGAAGAGCACTTTTTTCCAGTCGTGTCTGGTCCAGCGACGGTGGGTTTATGCCCATAGGCAATGTTGTTGCCTGTGATGTCTGGTGAGGTCCTGCCTTACAACAGGCTTACAAGCCCTCAGTCCAGCCTCTCTCAGCCTATTGCGGACAGTCTGAGTACTGATGGAGGGATTGTGCGTTCCTGGTGTAACTCGGGTAGTTGTTGTTGCCATCCTGTTGTTGGTAAAATTATGATTAAATGACTGAACAAATCAAGTTAAACGGAACTCTGTAACTAAGTAAACTTATACTCTGTTTTATTACATCTGATTAACAATATGAGTTCATACGATGGGATTGTGTGACACGGACAAGGAGTAATTAAAGTTAATGAACACCATTCCAACTAGGAAGAAACGAATGGGTTGTATGTTCAACCAAGGTCGTTAACCTATGGTTGAACCTACAGAAACTTAGCTCTGTTTTTTTAGATAAGACAGTGAGTGCATTCCTAGGTTTTCTGTTAATTAGAACTGTCAGCTCAGTGGTGATCGATAATGTTGAGGGGTCAAAAGTTACCTGGGAGTGTGTTAGTAAATTAGAATGAACTTTTCACCTCACTTTGTCCCGGTCAAGAAGAGGGGATTCTGTTAAAGCAATGAAATGACGTCATGATCTAAACTGTTGCTCGTGGTTACGTGGCAGCGCGCTCCGAGAATAAATTATGTTACCTATTATTGAAAGACTGGTCTCTATCTATTTTATGCAAAAAATAATCTTACAAATTTTCATAAAATAGATTAAGGGTTTTCAATTAACTTCTTGCGTCGAGCAATCCCTTATCCAGGAGCGTAATCATAGCCTCAAGCTCATTACCATAATGCAACGTTAACTATTCATGAAAATCGCAAATGAAATGAAATAAATATATTCACTCACAAGCTTAGCCTTTTGTTAACAACACTGTCATCTCAGATTTTCAAAATATGCTTTTCAACCATAGCTACACAAGCATTTGTGTAAGAGTATTGATAGCTAGCATAGCACTAAGCCTAGCATTCAGCAGGCAACATTTTCACAAAAACAAGAAAAGCATTCAAATAAAATAATTTACCTTTGAAGAACTTCGGATGTTTTCAATGAGAAGACTCTCAGTTAGATAGCAAATGTTCATTTTTCCCAAAAATATTATTTGTGTAGGAGAAATCGCTCCGTTTTGTTCATCACGCTTGGCTAAGAAAAAACCCTGAAAATTCAGTCATTACAACGCCAAACTTTTTTCCAAATTAACTCCATAATATCGACAGAAACATGGAAAACCTTGTTTAGAATCAATCCTCAAGGTGTTTTCACATATCTATTCGATGATAAATCATTTGTGGCAGTTGGGTTTCTCCTCGGAAGCAAACAGAAAAATGCACGCAGCTGGAGATTACGCAGTAATTGCGACGGAGGACACCAAGCGACCACCTGGTATATGTAGTGTAAAATGGTCAATCTTCCAATGATATGCCTACAAATACGTCACAATGCTGTCGACACTATGGGGAAACGACAGAAGTCTAAGCTCATTCGTGACCCATTCACAGCCATATAAGGACTCATTGAAACACAGCACCTTCAAAATCTGGGGCACTTCCTGTTTGAAATGTCATCTTGGTTTCGCCTGTAGCATCAGTTCTGTGGCACTCACAGACAATATCTTTGCAGATTTGGAAACGTCAGTGTTTTCTTTCCAAAGCTGTCAATTATATGCATAGTCGAGCATCTTTTCGTGACAAAATATCTTGTTTAAAACGGGAATGTTTTTTTATCCAAAAAATAAAAGAGCGCCCCCTATATCCAAGAAGCTAATGAAAGCACATTGGCATAATTAAATTACACTAACAATTGGTCCTTCGAGTGGATTCCACAAACTTGCCTCTGTCGTCCGAAGGGAAAGCCGAGAGCCGTGCACGGACGAGTCTGGACTCGTTATTTAAAGACCTGGCCTCTGGATTGAGGTTTAAAAAAACAGGCCGGTATAAAGATCTAAGGGCGACAGAGAAGGTGACGGAATCGAACCGGCATTGCTTTTTCCAGTCTACAGGACGAAGGTAAATAGTCTTTATTCTCGAATTTGGGAGAAATTATTATTAAGATATTTTTGATTGAATGTGCTAAAGGAGTTTGGATTTAACCAATGATAGGTGCTTGAATATTCTGAACAAATACAATGGGTTTCTACTTTGTGTTTTAACCAAAATAGATAGGGTCTGAAATTACTCGTGGTAAGGTGCACTACCAAAACTAAACTAGGACTTAATAAATCTTGGTCTTGCAAGCCGAAAGATTTTTTAAGGGTGAGATATAGTACGTATTGTTAGATGGGACGGTCGTTCTGTACAAATAGGATAACCATTACTTCAAAAGACATACCTAAATAAAGTTTTATCCTAGTAGTCTATCTGTATATGGGAAGTACTCTGACTATGAAAAGTAGCAGATAGATATATTAAAACAGGTAACTATTCCTAATTTCTGATAGAAGAAAGCGAGATTAAATGAGAATCCTCACTGAGGGAAAACTTGGGTATTTTAAATTAGGGCTATTTTCTGTTGGCCCGATGCCGGAGTTACAAATACAGACAATTGTAAAATGGGTCTAATTGCGGAGAATCTCAGTCAGTTCCATAGTGTTGGTGATATAGTGGTGAACGTAGCAGTCTTACAAACTGCAGTCCAGGGTTGGGTTCCCAGCCGAGGCGTTAACTAAAAAAATCTGAGTTTTTGGTTGTAATTAAACTAATTGTATTGCAGAGAAGGTTATAGTGACTAGTATTTTTATAAGATATAAACTAAATGTTAAAAATAGTTTGTTTAGTTCAAATTAATAGACTAATTTATTCAACTTAAAATAATAATGAAGCGCATTTTGATGCAAGACGATGTCTAGTCACTAAATGATCTGGTTGAATAATGTATTGGGAATAGAGTTGTAATTAAAATGCTAAATCAAAGACGAGACAGTTACTTAAATCAAATGAATTCTAAATAATAACGAAGAGACAATCAAATCAAATCAAATTTATTAATATAGCCCTTCGTACATCAGCTGATATCTCAAAGTGCTGTACAGAAACCCAGCCTAAAACCCCAAACAGCAAGCAATGCAGGTGTAGAAGCACGGTGGCTAGGAAAAACTCCCTAGAAAGGCCAAAACCTAGGAAGAAACCTAGAGAGGAACCAGGCTATGTGGGGTGGCCAGTCCTCTTCTGGCTGTGCCGGGTGGAGATTATAACAGAACATGGCCAAGATGTTCAAATGTTCATAAATGACCAGCATGGTCGAATAATAACAAGGCAGAACAGTTGAAACTGGAGCAGCAGCACAGTCAAGTGGACTGGGGACAGCAAGGAGTCATCATGTCAGGTCGTCCTGGGGCATAGTCCTAGGGCTCAGGTCCTCCGAGAGAGAGAAAGAAAGAGAATTAGGATAGATTTGTGCCCATCGAAATGTTCTTATAAATTTAGCGAATTGGGAGATGAGAGATGTTGATTGATGTTGTAAATTCTAATTCAAGATTCAATAGATGTGATACATTAGGTTTGGTTTATCGAACCCGTACGTACTACTGTTCCTGCAGACAGCCAACAATTATTTACAATTCATTGAAAGTCGTTGCGGCTCGGCTCTAGGTTGAGCGCTTGTTGATTACATTACTCGCAAGGCACTTTTGTCGCCACGGAAATGATGTCGTGACTGGGGGTAACGGAGAAAATTGTTTGTGTCTTTTAGAAGGAAAATGCGTGCATTTTTGTTTTGAGTCACTTTTCAGAAGTTGATGAAAATTTCCAAATACAAAAGTAGTTGTAAGTCGTCAGGGTAGTCAGGAAAGATGCTAAAAAGAACTAGCAGCTGATTCACTAGGTGGGCATCATTGATTTGTGGCTTTTATTTGGACTGTATTTGAGAAAGGTAGATCTGAATGTCTGAATCGTAAAACATTGTGATAATGGATTCTGATGATTGTTGATTCCTGGTATGATTGTTTATGTTTATGTTTTTCTAATACCAGTGAATTTGAGCACTGTTTCCATTATGTGGAACAATGTTAGGGTATTAATGTTGAAAAGCAACCTCTATAGTAAAAAACAATTGCATATGTTTTGGGAAATTAGCTAGGTTGAATTTGGTTATTTGAGCTTTTCCCCTGATACGTAGACATCTGTAACAGGGGCAAGTTGGGTTTTTTCTTAAGGAAAATGCAGATGGTGTTTTGTTTTATTGAGATGTAAACATGAGTCTCTGAGTAATTTTGTCATCTGAAGCATTATAGTAGTGAGTTTTTGTATAGTTTGTTTTTTGCTGATAAAAGTGTTTTGTTTATTTGGTTACTGATGATTGTTTATTCTAGGAGTTGATTTAACTTAATTAAGCATTTGTTCTGGTGTGTTTAAGTAGGATTCTTTATACCGGGACGGATGGAAGTTATCTAAAACATGTGAGTTGAAGGAGCCATGGGAAAATAAGTTTACATTTTATTAAATATCTGGGATTAAATTATGGATTTCTTACACTGAGAAATGTACGACATTTGCGGCAGAGGGAAAAAGTAATACATTGGATAATAAGTTATCAGGTTAATTGTATCTAAGGGTAGCATGTTCATTTAAGTAAACATATACATTGACGTTGTTTAAAACTTATGATTAATGATTTGAGGTAAAGGGGAGTTAACATTAGGTTTAGTTTATAGTTCACTTTTGAGTTTCTGAATTGAAGTAGCATAGTGAATGCTAGTTAGGCGTTTTGTGTTCTTCTGGGAAAATTGATCTTTAGGTGTCTCACTTTTAGACGTTTCCTGGGATTATAATCTTGGGGAGAGTGGGTGAGATGGAGGCCATAAACGACCAAATTGAAAAAGGCCTGGAAGTTTTGTTTATTCATTAAGGTTTGCAAATATATACACATAAAATATTTGTTAGGACTATTTGTTTTAGTGCAAAGGTATTTTAAAGAGGCACGCTCACATATGGAACTTTATGAGTTTTTATTTTATGAGTTTTAATTACACAAGTGAATTGTTTTGATTTTAAGGATAAAGGGTTCTTTAATATGTCTAATGTAGTATGGAACATGACTATAAAAGAGTGGTATGACCTATTGACCTTATCATGGCTATGTTTTGGGGTCTGATCAGCCTCAGGGGAGAGCCATTTGTATTATGAATTTGTGGTCATTTGGGTTACTAGTTTTAAGGTAAATTAATAATAATGGAGTTTTAGTTTGGGGTTAGAATTATTGTTTGAATCACTGATGAGAAAGTGTTTCAGGATTCTGTTTTACAATATTAGCTGTGAAGTTTTTGAATGGGCTATTATTGATTTGGTATTACAACAGAAACAAAATCATATTTATCATTGAGAATAAATAGGGGGAGATAAAATACATTGAGGTTTGGATAAGAGATATATTAGGCCAATAGAGCAGGGAATTACATAGAGAACTAAGAACTGAAACTTGTTTTTCTATCTTACTGTATATAAGGTATTCCACACTATGCAACATATATTAAATTCATGTTATTGTCAGATAGAATACTGAGGATCCCTGAAGGAAAGAGCTTGTAAGTGTAGGAAGGATTTTGATATGGTTAGCATTTGTTTAGGCTTTGTTTGACTATTAGGAGTTTTTTTTAATAGTATTACATTTAACAGGAATATAGGACATCTGTGATGATTTAGGATTATTGTCAGGATTAAGATAGATTGATTAAGGAAATGTAAGGACTTTAGAGATTGCCACTCATAGACATGTTTTTTTTTAAATCAATGATTTTGATAAAGTCAAACAGTGAGACGCTTAGTGGTATTTGAGAGATAGGAGAGAAAAGGGTTACTGTTTAAATCGGTAAATATATATATTTAAGAAAATATATAAGTAGCACAGATACTTCTTAAAGTAGATAAGTCACTTGTCAGAGAATTGGTACAGGATTGACGCCCAAGGGAGAATTGTCAGACATAAGGATAATTTACTAATCTTACCTAAGTCATTGTTTAGAGTAGGCAAGGTTGTTACCTGGACAGAGCCATGGATTGGTAAATTGTGTTCTAGGATAGGATGTGACTACTGGATAATAAACTAATAAAAAATAAAAGAATTAGCTAACAAGTAGGTATAGAAGTTTAAAATATAATCAGATAGAACAAATTAAAAACTGTTTGTTAACCAAACCTGTATGTCCAAGATTTTATGCACTACAGGTGAATTACAGGTGAAGTCACTCAATCCAGTCCCTGGGGCCTGTTGGGGGGACCATACCAAGGACTCCTGGTGACAGCTAGCTGAAAGAACTACCCGGATTCATATCACACTGCGGGAGGGTAGGACACATTCACACTGTCGAACAATAACAGAGTTTGAGAGGAGAACTGGAATTAACAGAATTCTGGGGGCCATCTCTCAAATGAAGATTACCTTACCTGTCATTCCATCACTGTTCTTGTTCATAGAAGTGAAAATGTCTCTGACTCTTGCTAATGATGTGTTTTCTGGAAGAGGGTGGGGCTTTATAGGTGAGCTGTCCATCCTAAACTGTATGGTTGGGGGACCTAATTCCTGACCATATTCCTGATACAACATGAACACCGAGAAGGGGGTAATATTGACATAGTTAAACAATGAGGATTTAATATTAATCAAGCATAAGAGATCACTTGATCTGGATAAACAGGAAGTGAGAGTGGGATTGGGAAGGATGTCTCAGTGGAGTTCTATGTAGACCAAGTGGGGCCTCTGACTCCTTGGCAGTTCAGGACTAAGAGTAGCTATTATGGAAGACATCTATGCAAGTCTCTGTGTAGTTCATGGAAACAGGTTATAGCTGACATCATGTGAGAGGGTTACATACATCTACATACCCAGCATGGAAGGAGATGGAGTGTAGTGAAAGTAAGGGTTTCAGTTGATAACCTAGTGCATTCCAGGTAGAAAAAGTTAGAGCAGCTGATTGCTCTATAGTCAGCCGAATACAAGCAGAGTCCGTCTGACAAAGCAGATACTGACTGTGGAGTTGTCCAGAGCCAAGAGCCGGTGTGGATAGTTTAGATGAAAGATCTTAAGGAAAGGGAAACTGGTTATGAGGATTCTAACATCTGGTTAGAGTAAATTCAATATACGGCCAGATCAATAGCTAAAGAAAAATGCTATGTTTGTGCCACAGAAAACCTCAGTTGACAACCATCGCTTTTCCATTAAATGGAATTATTCACCTAAGGGAACGGCCTGTATGGTAAAGCTATTCATGGAAGCAGGAAAGCCAGATAATAAGTTCTATGGATTTGCACTATTTATATCCACATGTTCCTCTGAAATCTGAGCTTCCTCCTTTCACAGAGGCAAAGGAAGACTGTTTACTGTTTGATTCAGCATAGTACTTCTGGGAAATATGTGGGGCAAAATCAGTACTGCAATAGGACAGATAATGTTACTTCTGATGCGACCAATAAGTGATTTGGCAGGCTGGTTGAGATCTGGGGATTTCAGTAAGAAAAGGAGGCCCAGGGCTCACATCTGGTGGTTGTGTGGAGGAATGACGTGATGGCCGAGTATTACTGGCTAATTGGACAGGGGTATGTGTACTGGTACATTTGAGAATGCATTTCACACTCATTCAACATCATGACATGTTGTTTCAATTGTTTCAATGTATAGACTGATTTTACATGAAGATTAACAGAAAATCCTGATAAGTAGAATTAAGATTCTGATGTAGGTTAGAACAGTCATTGAAGTTGATTATGTACATACATGTATTGGTCGTCTTGTCTTCTTCTAGTATATCATTGATATTTCCATGTAGTATTCAATGATGGTATGAGTTGTTAAGTCATTTTTAGGGTGGATTGTTGGTAAAACTATGATTAAATGACTGAACAAATCATGTTAAATCAGCTGTCCATCCTGTCTCCCTGTAGCGCTCTCTTAGGTGTCTCACAGTACGGACATGACAATTTATTGCCCTGGCCACATCTGAAGTCCATGTGCCTCCTTGCAGCATGCCTAAGGCACGTTCACGCAGATGAGTAGGGACCCTGGGCATCTTTCTTTTGGTGTTTTTCAGAGTCAGTAGAAAGGCCTGTCTTAACGACCGTTCCACAGGTGCATGTTCATTAATTGTTTATGCTTCATTGAACAAGCATGGGAAACAGTGTTTAAACCCTTTACCATGAAGATCTGTGAAGTTATTTGGATTTTTACACAAATTGTCTTTGAAATACAGGGTCCTGAAAAATTGACTTTTTGGTGTTGCTGAGTTTACTGATTATCCCGGACCAGGTCCAAATCCCAGACAATCGAAGAAGGAGGAGACCGCAATATGGAGTCCGGCGTGCGGGATACCTGACGAGACTATGTCAGAGAGTGAATAAATCGCCTCTACCTTCCGTTCTATTGGCAAATGTGCAATCACTGGAGAATAAACTGGATGAGCTCCATTCGAGACTATCCTATCAACGTGATCTGAATAAGTGATATTTGTTTCTCCGAGTCGCTGAACAAGGATATGGTAAATATACAGTGCCTTGCGAAAGTATTCGGCCCCCTTGAACTTTGCGACCTTTTGCCACATTTCAGGCTTCAAACATAAAGATATAAAACTGTATTTTTTGTGAAGAATCAACAACAAGTGGGACACAATCATTAAGTGGAACGACATTTATTTGATATTTCAAACTTCTTTAAAAAATCAAAAACTGAAAAATTGGGCGTGCAAAATTATTCAGCCCCCTTAAGTTAATACTTTGTAGCACCACCTTTTTCTGCGATTACAGCTGTAAGTCGCTTGGGGTATGTCTCTATCAGTTTTGCACATCAAGAGACTAACATTTTTTTCCCATTCCTCCTTGCAAAACAGCTCGAGCTCAGTGAGGTGGGATGGAGAGCATTTGTGAACAGCAGTTTTCAGTTCTTTCCACAGATTCTCGATTGGATTCAGGTCTGGACTTTGACTTGGCCATTCTAACACCTGGATATGTTTATTTTTGAACCATTCCATTGTAGAATTTGCTTTATGTTTTGGATCATTGTCTTGTTGGAAGACAAATCTCCGTCCCAGTCTCAGGTCTTTTGCAGACTCCATCAGGTTTTCTTCCAGAATGGTCCTGTATTTGGCTCCATCCATCTTCCCATCAATTTTAACCATCTTCCCTGTCCCTGCTGAAGAAAAGCAGGCCCAAACCATGATGCTGCCACCACCATGTTTGACAGTGGGGATGGTGTATTCAGCTGTGTTCCTTTTACGCCAAATATAACGTTTTGCATTGTTGCCAAAAAGTTCAATTTTGGTTTCATCTGACCAGAGCACCTTCTTCCACATGTTTGGTGTGTCTCCCAGGTGGCTTGTGGCAAACTTTAAACAATACTTTTATGGATATCTTTAAATGCCGAGCTGTAGTCGATGAACAGCATTCTCACCTAGGTATTCCTCTTGTCCAGATGGGTTAGGGCAGTGTTCAGTGTGGTTGAGATTGCATCGTCTGTGGACCTATTTGGGCGGTAAGCAAATTGGAGTGGGTCTAGGGTGTCAGGTAGGGTGGAGGTGATATGGTCCTTGACTAGTCTCTCAAAGCACTTCATGATGACGGAAGTGAGTGCTACGGGGCGGTAGTCGTTTAGTTACCTTAGCTTTCTTGGGAACAGGAACAATGGTGGCCCTCTTGAAGCATGTGGGAACAACAGACTGGGATAGGGATTGATTGAATATGTCCGTAAACACACCAGCCAGCTGGTCTGCGCATGCTCTGAGGGCGCGGCTGGGGATGCCGTCTGGGCCTGCAGCCTTGCGAGGGTTGACACGTTTAAATGTTTTCCTCACGTCGGCTGCAGTGAAGGAGAGTCCGCATGTTTTAGTTGCGGGCAGTGTCAGTGGCACTGTATTGTCCTCAAAGCGGGCAAAAAAGTTATTTAGTCTGCCTGGGAGCAAGACATCCTGGTCCGTGACGGTGCTGGTTCTCTTTTTGTAATCCGTGATTGACTGTAGACCCTGGGATTTTAATCAGCTTCATGGGGATATATGCATTTTGATCTTTATACAGTGTTGTTTGAAATAGCCTACAGTGTTCTGAATGATGTACAGTGAGCAAATCTTAGAGCAGATGGTGTAAAATAGTTGTAGCATAGCCTACCTGTGTATTTTGCCTAGTGATGTGCGCCGTAGGGAAAAATGCGGTGGTGTTTGTGTTTTACAGTAATGCAATACTATGTTTTTACATTCGGTTATGTTATGTAGAATATTATTATTATGTGATCATGCAAACTTTGATCTAATGTTATTAAACAAGCACCAATAGCCAGAGTAGCTGTCACGCCCTGACCTTAGTATTCTTTGTTTTCTTTATTATTTTAGTTATGTCAGGGTGTGACGAGGGTGATATCTGTGTTTTTACCTATCTAGGGTTTTTGTATGTTTATGGGGTTGTTTTTAGTCTAGGTGTTTTTATGTCTATGGTTGCCTAGATTGGTTCTCATTTAGAAGCAAGCAGGTGTTTATCGTTGTCTCTGATTGGGGACCATATTTAGGTAGCCATATTCCTTGGGTATTTCGTGGGTTATTGTCTATGTATAGTTGCCTGTGTCAGCACTAGTGTTTATATCTTCACGTTTGTTTTGTTAGTTTGTTAAGTGTTCTTCCTTTAATAAAGAGGAATGTATTCGTATCACGCAGCACCTTGGTCTCCTCGTTACAACGAACGTGACAGTAGCCTTACTGTAACGGCGTTCTTCGTTTGTCGAAAGAGAGTCGGACCGAAATGCAGCGTGGTTGTTACTCATGTACTTTAATGCAGAAACGACGATACATGAAATAACTTAATATATACAAAAAACAACAAACGGAACGTGAAACCTAATACAGCCTATCTGGTGAACACTACACAGAGACAGGAACAATCACCCACGTAATACACAGTGAAACCCCGGCTACCTAAATACGGTTCCCAATCAGAGACAACGAGAATCACCTGACTCTGATTGAGAACCGCCTCAGGCAGCCAAGCCTATACAACACCCCTACTCAGCCGCAATCCCAATAACTATAAAACCCCAATACGAAATACAACAAAATAAACCCATGTCACACCCTGGCCTGACCAAATATATAACGAAACACAAAACACTATGACCAAGGCGTGACACTTACCTCTACAAGGCGAACCAGAGACTGTGCGTAATGTAGAGCATAAACACATGCACGGAACGTGATCTGCAGAAACTTTGGGATCTTTAGTCCAGAGAACAAAGGCCCAAGAAAAACTAATGTGTGTGTGTGTGTGTGTGTGTGTGTGTGTGTGTGTGTGTGTGTGTGTGTGTGTGTGTGTGTGTGTGTGTGTGTGTGTGTGTGTGTGTGTGTGTGTGTGTGTGTGTGTGTGTGTGTGATACACTCCGAAAAAATTATGTGTGCGTGATACATTTTCATTATGATTTTTTTCTGAAAGAAATGTGGCTTGTAAAAAATTTGATTGGCTGGTCAAATTTGGACCTCCACCAGCCAATGTTAATTTCACATTCTGATTACAGTACTCATTACAGCTCTAATCATACACACAGAGACATACACACTCATGACACATTCCTAGTGGCGCCACCACTGCTGGGCACTGGCTGTGAGGCGATAGAGGGAGCGGGAACTGAGCAGGAACTGGATGAGAAGCAAAGGGAAAAGAAGAGAGGATTAGATACATCTCACCACCATGACTCATTGAGGCTGTCTAGTCTATTATTAGTACAGAGAAGAAGGGGGGCTTTTATACAGGGAGAGATGGAGGCAACTGTTGTCGTTGTTGGATCGTGGTAACTGGAAAGAAGGGGATGTTGTCACTGATCATGATCAGACGATGACATACAGAAACTATTTCTACTCTTTCAGCAGTAAGGCTGTGGCTTATTCTACTTCACTCGCTCCCTTTCCCGCTCCCTCCCCCTCTCTCTGTGGAGGTAGTGGCATGGCTATATTTAAGCTGCCCTCTCCCAGTCAGCATACTCTCATTCTCTGGCACTACCTCTGCTTCTCTTTTTCTCCTATTAAACACTCAAACTGTTTTTAGCACTCCAACTGAAGGTTCTAGTCCACCCTCCCTCCCTCTTTCAGAATCATTAATAGTTCATCTGTTCCTTTCCCCCCCATGTCTGGAGATGGCTGTTCCACTTCTTGTGCTTTTATACTCCATCTGTACTGTGCCTTCCGAAAGTATTCAGACCCCTTGACTTTTTCCACATTTTGTTACATAAAAGCCTCAGCAATTGACACACAATAAAAACTGTTTTTTATTTAAAACATTTGCAAATATAAACTACTGTTAAAAAGTTTGGGGTCACTTAGAAATGTCCTTGTTTTTGAAAGACAAGCACATTTTTGTCCAGTTAAAATAACATCAAATTGATCAGAAATACAGTGTAGATATTGTTCATGTTGTAAATGACTACTGTAGCTTGAAATGGCAGACTTTTTTATGGAATATCTACATAGGTGTACAGAGGCCCATTATCAGCAACCATCACTCCTGTGCTCCAAAGGCACATTGTGTTAGCTAATCCAAGTTTATAATTTTAAAAGGTTAATTAGAAAACCTTTTGCAATTATGTTAGCACAGCTGAAAACTGTTGTTCTGATTAAAGAAGCAATAAAACTGACCTTCTTTAGACTAGTTGAGTATCTGCAGCATCAGCATTTGTGGGTTCGATTACAGGCTCAGAATAGCCAGAAACAAATAAATGTCTTCTGAAACTCGTCAGTCTATTCTTGTTCTGAGAAATGAAGGCTATTCCATGCGAGAAATTGCCAAGAAACTGACGATCCCATACAACGCTGTGTAATACTCCCTTCACAGAACAGCGCAAACTGCCTCTAACCAGAATAGAAAGAGTGGGAGGCCCCGGTGCACAACTGAGCAAGAGGACAAGTACATTAGAGTGTCTAGTTTGAGAAGCAGGTCGTCAACTCACTCAATGACAACAGTGAAAAGGCGACTCCGGTATGCTGGCCTTCTAGGCAGAGTTGCAAAGAAAAATACATATCTCAGACTGGCCAATAAAAATAAAAGATTGAGATGGGCAAAAGAACACAGACACTGGACAGAGGAAGATTGGAAAAAAGTGTTATGGACAGATGAAGTTTGAGGTGTTCGGATCACAAAGAAGAACATTCGTGAGACGCAGAAAAAATGAAAAGATGCTGGAGGAGTGCTTGACGCCATCTGTCAAACATGGTGGAGGCAATGTGATGGTCTGAGGGTGCTTTGGGGGAAGAAGGAAGGCGATCACTCCATTTTGCAACTCCATGCCATACCCTGTGGACGGCACTTAATTGGAGCCAATTTCCTCCTACACCAGGACAATGACCCAAAGCACAGCTCCAAACTATGCAATAACTATTTAGGGAAGAAGCAGTCAGCTAGTATTCTGTCTATAATGGAGTGGCCAGCACAGTCACCTGATCTCAACCCTATTCAGCTGTTGTGGGAGCAGCTTGACCGTAAGAAGTGCCCATCAAGCCAATTCAACTTGTGGTATGTGCTTCAGGAAGCATGGGGTGAAATCTCTTCAGATTAACTCAATTAATTGACAACTAGAATGCCAAAGGTCTGCAAGGCTGTAATTGCTGCAAATGGAGGATTCTTTGACGAAAGGACACGAAGGACACAATTATTATTTAAATTAAAAATTCCTGATCGGAGAGCCACTGATCCACTGATCATCCTTGAGATGTTTCTACAACTTGATTGGAGTCCACCTGTGGTAAATTCAATTGATTGGACATCATTTGGAAAGGCACACACATGTCTACATAAGGTGTATGCTTTTCATGAGGTGGAAGGAATTGTCCATAGAGCTACAAGACAGAATTGTGTCAAGGCACAGATATGGGGAAGGGTACCAAAACATTTCTGCAGCATTGAAGGTCCCCAAGAACACAGTGGCCTCCATCATTCTTAAATGGAAGAATATTAGAACCACCAATACTCTTCCTAGAACTGGCTGCCCAGCAAAACTGAGTGTGTGTGTGTGTGTGTGTGTGTGTGTGTGTGTGTGTGTGTGTGTGTGTGTGTGTGTGTGTGTGTGTGTGTGTGTGTGTGTGTGTGTGTGTGTGTGTGTGTGTGTGTGTGTGTGTGTGTGTGTGTGTGTGTGTGTGTGTGTGTGTAATCAGTGTAGAAGGGTCTTGGTCAGGTAGGTGACAAAGAACCTGATAGTCACTCTGACAGAGCTCTAGAGTTTCTCTGTGGAGATGGGACAACCTTCCAGAAGTACAACAGTCTCTGCGGTACTCCACAAATCAGGCCTTTATGGTAGAGTTACCCGACGGAAACCACTCCTCAGTAAAAAAACTAATGACAGTCCTCTTGGAGTTTGCCAAACGGCACCATAAAACTCTCAGACCGTGAGAAACAAGATTTTCTGGTCTGATGAAACCAATATTGAACTCTTTGGCCTGAATGCCAAGCGTCACGTCTGGAAGAAACCTGGCACCATCTGTAAGGTGAAGCAAGGTAGTGGCAGCATCATGCTGTGGGAATGTTTTTCAGTGGCAGGGACTGGGAGATTAGTCAGGATCGAGGCAAAGATGATTGGAGCAAAGTACTGAGAGATCCTTGATGAAAACCTGCTCCAGAGCACTCAGGACCTCAGACTGGGGCGAAGGTTCACATTCCAAGAGGACACCGACCCTAAGCACACAGTCAAGTCAACGCAGGAGTGGCTTCAGGACAAGTCTCTGAATGTCCTTGAGTGGCCCAGCCAGAGCCCGGACTTGAACCCGATAAAACATCTCTGGAGAGACCTGAAAATAGCTGTGCAGCAATGCTTCCCATCCAATCTGACAGAGCTTGAGAGGATCTGCAAAGAATAAATGGGAGAAACTCCCCAAATACAGGTGTGCCAAGATTTTAGCATCATACCCAAGAAGACTCAAGGCTGTAATCGCTGCCAAAGGTGCTTCAACAAAGTACTGAGCTAAAGGTCTGAATACTTATGTTTATGTAATATTTCAGTTTTACATTTTTTTTATAAATTAGCTAACATTTCTAAATACCTGTTTTTGCTATGTCATTATGGGGTATCGTGAGTATATTGATGAGGGGGAAAAAACGATTTAATACATTTTAGAAAAAGACTGTAACCTAACAAAATGTGGAATAAGTCAAGAGGTCTGAATACTTTCTGAAGGCATTGTATGGGGGAATGTGGAGAAGCATAGTGTGGAGGATGGCACACCATTTCATCTCACTTTGTTGCAAAAGTTACTTGTTAGTTAAATACTTGATTCATCCACATTGTTATGGCATTGAACAATTGCACTGAGTCAAACTCTATAGTGCACAAATACTCATTGAGAAAGGTGTGTGCTTGTGCGCGATTTTGTGTGTGTGTGTGTGTGTGTGTGTGTGTGTGTGTGTGTGTGTGTGTGTGTGTGTGTGTGTGTGTGTGTGTGTGTGTGTGTGTGTGTGTGTGTGTGTGTGTGTGTGTGTGTGTGTGTGTGTGTGTGTGTGTGTACTGTATGTGTGTTAAGAAGCTCCCTCTTCTGTGGTTGGCATGCCCCCAGTCTGCTGTCCTCTTTTGTTCTCAGCCGGTCTGTGGTCTCTGAGTGACTGGTCCAAATGCCTGCTCTTCCTACACATCGCTCTCTTTTTCTCTGTGTCCTCCTTTTGTTCGCTCCCTCTCTTAATCTGAGGGATTAAGTCGTGTTGATGGTGGTTGTGGACAAAGCCTAAGAGGTCACAGTTATGCAATCAACCCATAATCCAACAGACATATAGAGTCAGACAGGCTGAAACTATAGCCTAAATGAACTGGTGGGGACTCAATGTTCACCCTTACATCATTTACATTGGCAGGTAGAGAGAGACAGACTGACAGTCACACACACACACGGAAAATGGTGTGTGCACTGCAGACCTTTCCTCTGCCTAAACTAACTTGTGACCCAACTGCACCTATTGGTTTTTTACTACTGTCTCCCTCTCTGCCTGGGGTCACCCTGTTTTTGTCCTTGTGGTTTTCTAGGACAGTGGTGGGTGTGTGACACTGGGATTTATGACTTGAACAAGGTCCTGTATCCATGGAAAGAAGGTGAGGAATGATGAAGGGATTTAGGATGGAATGACTGGGGTTTGTTGATGCACATCATCCATTAGATTTAGTGCTGGACAGCATACTACAGCTCTGTAGCCATCATTAGCTGTTTTTATGCCAGTATGTTGTATTGTTATTGCTCTGAAATGTGAGCCTGTCTATGGTTTTACTGCAGTTCAGTTTCCCTGGCTAGAGACTGAGGCTAGGGCTGAGAATGTGCTGAGGCTGAGCATGGAGCTGAACCTGGGTTGGGGCTATGGGCTAAGGCTGAGGTGGGGGCTGTAGGCTGAGACTAGGGCTGAGGCTGAGCATGTGGCTGAACCTGGGGTTGGGGCGGTGGGCTAAGGCTGAGACTGTGGGCTGAGACTAGGGCTGAGGCTGAGCATGTGGCTGAACCTGGGGTTGGGGCGGTGGGCTAAGGCTGAGGCTGTGGGCTGAGACTAGGGCTGAGGCTGAGCATGTGGCTGAACCTGGGGTTGGGGCGGTGGGCTAAGGCTGAGGCTGTGGGCTGAGACTAGGGCTGAGGCTGGGACTGTGGGTTGAGGTTGGGAAGAGAGCCCTGTTATGTGGGCAGAAATCCTTCTCCATTCTATTCTGGCTCCCAGGCATTTCTAGAGATGAGCTCCTCATGTGTGTCGATGTCGAAAGGCTCTTATTATAAAGGATTATCAAAACGTTTTCATGTGGGATCAGAGAATGTAAGGGACATGAATGGGAACGATGGCCTAGAATACATGACCTTATTTTTTTACATGGAGGTGAACTCCCTATTCTAGTGGCTTAGTTCAGGCTACCATTTCAGTTCTGTTTCTAAATTCAGATTGTGTAATTTCACTGTGTACACATGCTGTATAAGTTTGGGTCAGTTTATAGAAATGGTGGATATCGAGTTTTGTGGGCATGTCTGACATTGTGAGTGTGTTTGTGTGTAGTACAAGGTGACTCTCTACCCTTTTCTATTTCTCTCTCTCTCTCTCTGTGTGGGTAGTTTTCCACTGTGTGCTAGGGAAACTGATGAGACACCAGCTTCGTGACTGCGTCCTTCACAAAAGCAGCTCAGGTTAGCCATGCTCTATGTCAGGTAGCAGTTTCATCCTTCACCCACTTTATCTCTCTCTCGCTCCTTTTCTCTCCCTCCCTCGTTCCCTGCCTAGACACTGCAGCACTCTACTTGGAAATTTCCAGACTGCAGCAGAGAGACTCAGAGAGGAGTAGGAGGGTGTCTGTGATGATAGAGAGAGTGTCGGAGAGAAGGAGGAGAGCAGGGGAGGGAGGGGATGAGAGATTGTATGTGTGAAGAGGTAAGTGATGAGGCTTGACTTTATCACCACATTGAGAGGTACATATTGACCCTTAGTGACACAGGGCAGTGTGTGTGTGTGTGTGTGTGTGTGTGTGTGTGTGTGTGTGTGTGTGTGTGTGTGTGTGTGTGTGTGTGTGTGTGTGTGTGTGTGTGTGTGTGTGTGTGTGTGTGTGTGTGTGTGTGTGTGTGTGTGTGTGTTGAGTGTTAAGAGAAACTGAAAAGAAACTAATACCCTTTCCACAGAGGGTTCTACATGGAACCCAAAATAGTTGTATCTGGAACCAAAAAGGTTTCTACAGTACCTGGAACCAAAAAGGGTTCTCCTATGGGGACAACCAAAGAACCCTTTTGGAAGCCTTTTTCTAAGAGTGCAGGGTGATCTCTCATTGAGCTTCATGTGCAGGACCAGTGAAGCACTGCAGTACATTGCATGGGACTAACACACACAGGTGTCAGTAGTGTTCCCTACAGGTAGATGTATGAGCAGTCTACAGGGAAATCCCAATGGCCCCCTCTCTCTCTCTCTCTATCACACACACACACACACACACACACACACACACACACACACACACACACACACACACACACACACACACACACACACACACACACACACACACACACTGCAGCCCACTCACACACATACATATTTACACTTATTCATGTTAATAAAGTACATACACACTCACACAAACTGGACTATAGCTCATCTTTGTGCCCACTTACAATCATGCATATTTACAAAGTGGTTCACTTAACACACACACACACACACTTATGCACACATACACATTTCTCAAACACCCATAAACACATACAGACCCTTTGTGTGATGTGGTTGAAAATCTCATATCTGATACTCACCTGCTGAGGTGAATGCTTACTCACCTATAGGCAGAACATACTGACATACTCGCTACAGAAAGTATGCTAAAATACCACCCATATGCATAAGGCCATAAGGTTCTGCCTATTGTGTACAGTACATATACACTACACTCAGCAGCTAACTTGGTGTCAGTGACATTAGACAATAATACCAATATAATACCGCACTATTGTACCAAAGCAATTACCGATATATGATATACCAATCGAATCAATGACTATTCATACTTGGTTCCTTTATTACTTCCTGTATGTTATATACACATAGCTGAGGCTAAGGCGGTGAGGCTCAGGCTCAGGCTCAGGCTCAGGCTCAGGCTCAGGCTCAGGCTCAGGCTCAGGCTCAGGCTCAGGCTCAGGCTGTCAGACCCCTGGCCTCTGTGAATAATTCACTGTTCAGTTTCCATGTAAAACTGAAGTTGTTTGAGTGATGTTTACTCGTCTTGCTCAGGTTCTAGGGGCAAAAGTTGCTGAATGTTGTTTTATTGAAGAAGCCATGGCCTGTAGCACACATTGCCACACACACACTAGCACTCTTCCATAGACTGTCAGATTTACAGCACCAGTCAAAAGATTGGACACACCTACTCATTCCAGGGTTTTTATTTATTTTTACTATTTTTTATATTGTAGAATAGTAGTAAAGACATTAAAACTATGAAATAACACATGGAATCATGTAGTAACCAAAAATGTTTAAACAAATCAAAATATATATTTGAGATTCTTCAAAGTAGCAACCCTTTGCTTTGCACACTCTTTGCATTCTCTCAACCAGCTTCATGAGGTAGTCACCTGGAATGCATTTTAATTAACAGGTGTGCCTTATTAAAAGTACATTTGTGGAATTTCTTTCCTTCTTAATGAGTTTAAGCCAATCAGTTGTGTTGTGACAAGGTAGGGGATGTATACAGAAGATAGCCCTATTTGGTAAAAGACCAAGCCATATTATGGCAAGAACAGCTCAAATAAGCAAAGAGAAATGAGAGTCCATCATTACTTTAAGACATGAAGGTCAGTCAATGCGGAAAATTACGAACTTTTAAAGTTTCTTCAAGTGCAGTCGCAAAAAGCCTCAAGCGCTATGATGAAACTGGCTCTCATGAGGACCGCCACAGGAAAGGAAGACCCAGAGTTACCTCTGCTGCAGAGGATCAGTTCATTGGAGTTAACTACACCTCAGATTGCAGCCCAAATAAATGCTTCAGAGTTCAAGTAACATACACATCTTAACATCTTTCACTCCCTCCCCTCTACATTTTCCTCCTCTGTCTCTGCTGCTAAAGCCACTTTCTACCACTCTAAATTCCAAGCATCTGCCTCTAACCCTAGGAAGCTCTTTGCCACCTTCTCCTCCCTCCTGAATCCTCCTCCCCCTCCCCCCCCTCCTCCCTCTCTGCAGACGACTTCGTCAACCATTTTGAAAAGAAGGTCGACGACATCCGATCCTCGTTTGCTAAGTCAAACGACACCGCTGGTTCTGCTCACACTGCCCTACCCTGTGCTCTGACCTCTTTCTCCCCTCTCTCTCCAGATGAAATCTCGCGTCTTGTGACGGCCGGCCGCCCAACAACCTGCCCGCTTGACCCTATCCCCTCCTCTCTTCTCCAGACCATTTCCGGAGACCTTCTCCCTTACCTCACCTCGCTCATCAACTCATCCCTGACCGCTGGCTACGTCCCTTCCGTCTTCAAGAGAGCGAGAGTTGCACCCCTTCTGAAAAAACCTACACTCGATCCCTCCGATGTCAACAACTACAGACCAGTATCCCTTCTTTCTTTTCTCTCCAAAACTCTTGAGCGTGCCGTCCTTGGCCAGCTCTACCGCTATCTCTCTCAGAATGACCTTCTTGATCCAAATCAGTCAGGTTTCAAGACTAGTCATTCAACTGAGACTGCTCTTCTCTGCATCACGGAGGCGCTCCACATTGCTAAAGCTAACTCTCTCTCCTCTGCTCTCATCCTTCTAGACCTATCGGCTGCCTTCGATACTGTGAACCATCAGATCCTCCTCTCCACCCTCTCCGAGTTGGGCATCTCCGGCGCGGCCCACGCTTGGATTGCGTCCTACCTGACAGGTCGCTCCTACCAGGTGGCGTGGCGAGAATCTGTCTCCTCACCACGCGCTCTCACCACTGGTGTCCCCAGGGCTCTGTTCTAGGCCCTCTCCTATTCTCGCTATACACCAAGTCACTTGGCTCTGTCATAACCTCACATGGTCTCTCCTATCATTGCTATGCAGACGACACACAATTAATCTTCTCCTTTCCCCCTTCTGATGACCAGGTGGCGAATCGCATCTCTGCATGTCTGGCAGACATATCAGTGTGGATGACGGATCACCACCTCAAGCTGAACCTCGGCAAGACGGAGCTCCTCTTCCTCCCGGGGAAGGACTGCCCGTTCCATGATCTCGCCATCACGGTTGACAACTCCATTGTGTCCTCCTCCCAGAGCGCTAAGAACCTTGGCGTGATCCTGGACAACACCCTGTCGTTCTCAACTAACATCAAGGCGGTGGCCCGTTCCTGTAGGTTCATGCTCTACAACATCCGCAGAGTACGACCCTGCCTCACACAGGAAGCGGCGCAGGTCCTAATCCAGGCACTTGTCATCTCCCGTCTGGATTACTGCAACTCGCTGTTGGCTGGGCTCCCTGCCTGTGCCATTAAACCCCTACAACTCATCCAGAACGCCGCAGCCCGTCTGGTGTTCAACCTTCCCAAGTTCTCTCACGTCACCCCGCTCCTCCGCTCTCTCCACTGGCTTCCAGTTGAAGCTCGCATCCGCTACAAGACCATGGTGCTTGCCTACGGAGCTGTGAGGGGAACGGCACCTCAGTACCTCCAGGCTCTGATCGGGCCCTACACCCAAACAAGGGCACTGCGTTCATCCACCTCTGGCCTGCTCGCCTCCCTACCACTGAGGAAGTACAGTTCCCGCTCAGCCCAGTCAAAACTGTTCGCTGCTCTGGCCCCCAATGGTGGAACAAACTCCCTCACGACGCCAGGACAGCGGAGTCAATCACCACCTTCCGGAGACACCTGAAACCCCACCTCTTTAAGGAATACCTAGGATAGGATAAGTAATCCTTCTCACCCCCCTTAAAAGATTTAGATGCACTATTGTAAAGTGGCTGTTCCACTGGATGTCATAAGGTGAATGCACCAATTTGTAAGTCGCTCTGGTTAAGAGCGTCTGCTAAATGACTTAAATGTAAATGTAAATGTAACATCAACTGTTCAGAGGAGACTGCATGAATCAGGCCTTCATGTTCAAATTGCTGAAAAGAAACCACACTAAAGGACACCAATAATAAGAAGATACTTGCTTGTGCCAAGAAACACAAGCAATGGACATTAGACTGGTGGAAATCTGTCCTTGAGACCAAATTTGAGATTTTTGGTTCCAACCGCTGTGTCTTTGAGACGCAGAGTGGTTGAACGGATGTGTGGTTCCCACCATGAAGCATGTAGAAGGAGGTGTGGGGGTGCTTTGCAGGTGACACTGTCAGTGATTTATTTAGAAATCAAGGCACACTTAACCATCATGGCTACAACAGCATTCATCAGAGATATGCCATCCCATATGGTTTGCGCTTAGTGGGACTATCATTTGTTTTTCAACAGAACAATGACCCAAAACACACCTCCAGGCTGTGTAAGGACCATTTGACCAATAAGGAGAGTGATGGAGTGATGCATCAGATGACCTGGCCTCCACAATCACTTGACCTCAACCCAATTGAGATGGTTTGGGATGAGAGGGAAGGAAAAATCAGCCAGCAAGTGTTCAGCATATGTGGGAACTCCTTCAAGATGAAGCTGGTTGAGATAATGCCAGGAGTGTGCAAAGCTGCCATCAAGGCAAAGGGTGGCTACTTTGAAGAATCTCAAATATGAAATAGTTTTTGATTTGTTTAACACTTTTTTGGTTACTACATGATTCCATATGTGTTATTTCATAGTTTTGATGTCTTCACTATTATTCTACAATGTAGAAAATAGTACAAATAAAAAACCCTGAATGAGTAGGTGTGTCCAAACTTTTGACTGGTTCTGTATTTCAAGTGCTACTTAAAGGGGTGGCTATATTTAGTTGTTCAGATATTTTTACCCTCCTATTTGCTCATATAGTCCCATACCTTCCATGAAGGGTCTGCCAAGTCAGTAGGTCGGTTTTCCGGTCCGCCCACGTGTTGCCTTGGTGATGCCGTTTTTCCTAGCAGTGGAATGTCAGGATTGTGACCTTGGTCTGAGGAACGT
>NC_068430.1:35044532-35049532 GCF_023373465.1 Oncorhynchus keta | reverse complement strand
CCCGCTCCTTGAAAGTGGCAGATCTACCCTTTATCTCAGTGTGGATGTTGCCTGTAATCCATGGCTTCTGTTTGGGTTATGTACATACGGTCACTCTGGGGACGACGTCATCGATACACTTATTGATGAAGCCAGTGACTGATGTGGTGTACTCCTCAATGCCATCGGAAGAATCCCAGAATATATTCCGGTCTGTGCTAGCAAAACAGTCATGTAGCTTAGCAACTGCATCATCTGACCACTTCTGTATTGAGTGAGTCACTGGTACTTTTTGTTTTAGTTTTAGCTAGTAAGCAGGAATCAGGAGGATAGAATTATGGTCAGATTTGCCGAATGGATGCCGAGGGAGAGCTATGTACGCGTCTCTCTGTGTGGAGTAAAAGTGCTGTAGAGTTTTTCCCCCTCTGGTTGCATATGTAACATGCTGGTAGATGGATCAAAGTTTCCCTGCATTAAAGTCTGCAGCCATTAGGAGCGCCGCCTCTGGATGAGCATTTTCTTGTTTGCTTATGGCCCTATTACAGCTGACTGCGGTCTTAGTGTCACCATCGGTTTGTGGTGATAAATCGACACCTACGAAAAATGTAGATAAAAACTCTCTTGGTAAATAGTGTGGTCTACAGCTTTTCATGAGATACTCTACCTCAGGTGAGCAAAACCTTGAAACTTCCTTAATATTAGATTTCGTGCACCAGCTGTTATTTACAAATAGACACACTTGTCTTACCAGGGGCAGCTGTTCTATCCTACCGATGCACGGAAAACCCAGCCAGCTGCATGTTATCCATGTTGTCGTTCAGCCACGACTCTGTGAAACATAAGATATTGCAGTTTTTAATGTCCCGTTGGTAGGATAGTCTTGATTAGAGCTCATCCAATTTATTGTCCAATGATTGCACGTTGGCTAACAGGATTGATGGTAGAGATGGATTACCAACTCGTCGTCGGATCCTTGCGAGTCCCCCCGACCTACAACCCCGATATCCTCGTCTCTTCTACATGCGAATGACGGGGACTTGGGCATTGTCCGGTGTTTGAAGTAAATCCTTTGCATCCGACTCGTTAAAGAAAAAATCTTATAAATTATTCTGTGTATAAATGAGATAAAAAAAACATAGCAAGGTGGGCTTATTGACAATATGATCTGGTAATGAAATAACATTTCACCTGCCATTTTAAACAATACAAGGGGCTTGAAGTAGCCTAGCTACTTGAACTTGAATTTGGAGCTCAGATATTCAAGTACTGGAATAGGCCTACCTTGAAAATCAGACTTTTCCTAATTTCGGTGCTTGAAAAGTCCTTTTAATTATTGTAGCCAATTTATAAGTTCTCCTGCTCCCTTACAATTATCCGTGATTGAAATTTTGAACAGTTTTTATGATAGATGTGGCCACTTTCATTACTTCAACTGAAGGGTGTTGCGCTTCTCTGTTGCGGGTAAAACCACACGCGGTTATCATGAGAACTACAACATCTAACGTTGGGTTCAACTTGGCTTTCCATACAATTCCTTACATTAAACAACATGGCAAAATCAGCTATGGTTAGATTCAAATGATGTGATTAATGCTACCACTATTCATTGCTTTCTTATTTGCCTGCATTGGCCACATATGCTACAGAAAACTCGGCATGCATTCATCCAATCTATTTAGTCAGGCAATGTCCACATTATTCTCACAATTCTCACAATTCTTACAATTAAGTGCTTGAAAAAGTCCCTGAAAGTCCTTGAATTAGACTTGCCAATGTCTGTATGAACTCTGCTTAATGATGTATATTCCTAGACCTATGTTGTTGTATAGCTGGAGTTATGGGCCAATTTACATATATTCACTTTTATCCCTCTAAGTACACGTGGACCTGCATGAAAATACTTTTTATTTTTGTTTCAAACCATTTCAAAATATGTATCCCAATGTCACACATTGGCCCCATTATTTATAGAAAGACCCATAAACACACACACACACACAGGTTGTAACATAGCTACACACACAATCACAGAGGATTTAACTCCCACATGAACACAAACATATTCACACGCACACACACTAGTGATGCATGGGTTGACTCATAACCCGGCAGTCTCCACGGTTATATCCGGGGGGTGCGTGGGTTTAGGGTCATGAAATATTGCGTGGACGAAGGTCGGGTGGGTGGAGGGCATGTTGAATAAAGAGAAAACATGAAATATCCTTAAATGTATAATCCATGTTCAATTTATATTTGTAGGCTACATTGAGGTTTCTCTTTCATTATTTTTATCTGGCGTTCGTGTGTAAGCCGAAGCTTTAGGGCCTTACTGTATGCTAGCCAAATACACACCAATTGCCAGATGCTTCTGGGAACTTTGGCAGAAAAAGTTTATTTTGATCCACTGAGTCAAAAACGACAATGTCAGAGTTTAATTCAATAAGAGAAAAGCTGGGAAATGGAGAGTTGAAAATAAAGAGAAGGGGGGCCAGAACAGTAGCCTAACGTTTGGGAAATATGTTATGTGTGATGATTGTGAGGCACCATACAAGTTCGACAGTCACAACATGGGGATTTCAAATATGGTACGTCAAGGGAACTGTAGGCCTACTGTTCAGATGGGTTGAATGGAATAGTAGCCGAAATGAAATCTGGACACATCTGGTAGGCGATAACCCCTCGCATAGCCTGACATAATAGTACCTCCTGCAGAATGAAGCTGTTCTTGCAGTAAAATGATACATCAAATGTACATTTTGACTCGGGAACAGCAGTGAAATCGTATTTCTTTCTTTCAGCATCTTTGAGAGTAAGACTGATGCGGTTCGGGACCATCTGCAAAGGTGGCTATATTTATCAGCATCATAAAAGCTGATAAATAGTATTTCAATTACAAAGAAATAGGCATCCATGCCGAACTGAAATCATATCAGAAACATGTTGGGTCGTTTTCATAGCTTGTAACTACCCTTAAAACCAGTCAAACTGGTCATTTGGAAATGTTGACCGTTATTGCATTTTCTCCCCAGTCCCTAAATGTATTTGCTTCCGAGAGAAGCGGAGAGGAAACAGAACACTAGATTGAAGCATTCATTCATTCTATCAATGTATGACGTACCCTACATGACCAAAAGTATTTGTACACCTGCTCGTCGAACATCTCATTCCAAAAGCATGGGTGTTAATATGGAGTTGGTCTCCCTTTGCTGATATAACAGCCTCCACTATTCTGGGTAGGTTTTCCACTAGATGTTAGAACATTGCCACGGGGACTTGCTTCTCAGTGCTAGAGGCGTCACTACAGACCCTGGTTTTGATCCCGGGTTGTGTCACAACCGGCCATGATTGGGAGTCCCATAGGGCGGCAGACAATTGGCACAGCATCGTCGGGGTTAGGTGAGGATTTGGACTGGTTAGGCCATCATTGTAAAATAAGAATTTGTTCTTAACTGACTTGCCTAGTTAAATAAAGGTTAAATAAATAAATGGTCATGTTGAAACAGGAAAGGGCCTTCCCCAAACTGCTGCCACAAAGTTGGAAGCACAGAATAGTCTAGAATATCATTGTATGCCGTAGCGTTAAGATTTCCCTCCATTGGAAGTAAGGGGCCTGAATGATGAAAAACAGCCCCAGACCATTATTCCTCCTCCACCAAACGTTACAGTTGGCACTATGCATTGGGGCAGGTAGCGTTCTCCTGGCATCCGCCAAACCCAGATTCATCCGTTGGACTGCCAGATGGTGAAGCGTGATTCGTCACTCAAGAGAATGTGTTTCCACTGTTCCAGAGTCCAATGGCGGCAAGCTTTACACCACTCCAGCCGAAGCTTGGCATTACGCATGGCGATCTTAGGCTTGTGCGTGGCTTCTAGCCATGGAAACCCATTTTATGAAGCTCCCGATGACTGTTTCTTGTGCTGACGTTGCTTCCAGAGTCAGTTTGGAACTCGGTAGTGAGTGTTGCAACCAAGGACAGACAATTCTTACGCGCTATGAGCTTCAGCGGTCCCGTTCTGTGAGCTTGTGTGGCCCACCACTTTGTGGTTGAGCTGATGTTGCTCTTAGATGTTTCCACTTCACAATAATAGCCCTTAAAGTTGACCGGGGCAGCTATAGCATGCAGAAATCTGATGAACTAACTAGTCGGAAAGGTGGGATTCTATTGCGGTGCCACATTGAAAGTCACTGAGCTCTTCAGTAAGGCCATTCTACTGCCAATGTTTGTCTATGGAGAGTGCATAGTTGTCTGCTCGATTGTATACACCTGTCAGCAATGGGTGTGGCTGAAATGGCCGAATCCGTTCATTTGAAGGGGTGTCCACATACTGTTGTATACAGTATATAATGTATATTCTGTTGAGCAAGGTTTATTTAATCTTCTTATAGGGCAACTGGATCCTGGATTCCCTGATGGGCCGCCCCCAGGTGGTAAGGGTAGGGAAGAACACATCCCCCATGGTGATCCTCAACACGGGGGCCCCTCAGGGATTCGTGCTCAGTCCCCTCCTATACTCCCTGTTCACTTATGACCGTATGGCAAGGCACGACTGCAGAACCACCATCATGTTTGCCGATGACACAACAGTGGTAGGCCTGATCACCAACAATGATGAGACAACAACCTCTCCGTCAACGTGATCAAGATAAAGGAGATGGTTGTGGAAATCAGGAAAAGGACGGAGCACGCCCAATTCTCATCAACGGGGCTGCAGTGGAGCAGGTTGTGAGCTTCAAGTTCCTTGGTGTCCACATCACCGACAAACAAACTATCATGGTCCAAACACACCAAGACAGTCGTGAAGAGGGCAGAACAAAGTCTATTCCCCCTCAGGAGACTGAAAAGATTTGGCATGGGTCCTCAGATCCTCATAAGGTTCTACATCTGCACCATCGAGAGCATCCTGACGGGTTGCATCACTGCCTAGTATGGCAACTGCTCGGTCTCTGACCGCAAGGCACTACAGAGGGGAATGCATATGGCCCAGTACATCACTGGGGCCAAGCTTCCTGCCATTCAGGA
>NC_068430.1:35017032-35039532 GCF_023373465.1 Oncorhynchus keta | reverse complement strand
GGAGGGAGAGGGGGAGAGAGAAGCCAGAGGGAGGGAGAGGGGTGGAGAGAAGGACAGAGGCAGGGAGAGGGGGAGAGAGAAGGACAGAGGCAGGGAGAGGGGGAGAGAGAGAGTACAGAGGGAGGGAGAGGGGGAGAGAGAAGGACAGAGGCAGGGGAGAGGGAGAGAGAGAAGCCAGAGGGAGGGAGAGGGGGATAGAGAAGGACAGAGGCAGGGAGGGGGAGGGGGAGAGAGAAGCCAGAGGGAGGGAGAGGGGGGAGAGAGAAGACAGAGGGAGGGAGAGAGGGAGAGAGAAGGACAGAGACAGGGAGAGGGGAGAGAGAAGTGAGAGGCAGGGAGAGGGGGGAGAGAGAAGCCAGAGGGAGGGAGGGAGGGGGGGAGAGAGAAGGACAGGGGAGGGAGGGGTGGGGGAGAGAGAAGGACAGAGGCAGGGAGAGGGGGAGAGAGAAGTACAGAGGGAGGGAGAGGGGGAGAGAGAAGGACAGAGGCAGGGAGAGGGAGAGAGAGAAGCGAGAGGGAGGGAGAGGGGGATAAAGAAGGACAGAGGCAGGGAGAGGGGGAGAGAGAAGCCAGAGGGAGGGAGAGGGGGAGAGAGAATGACAGAGGGAGGGAGAGGGGGAGAGAGAAGGACAGAGACAGGGAGAGGGGGAGAGTGAAGCGAGAGGGAGGGAGAGGGGGAGAGAGAAGGACAGAGGCAGGGAGAGGGCAGAGAGAAGGACAGGGGGGGGAGTGGGGGAGAGAGAAGGACAGAGGCAGGGAGAGGGGGAGAGAGAAGCCAGAGGGAGGGAGAGGGGGAGAGAGAAGGACCGAGGCAGGGAGAGGGGGAGAGAGAAGCCAGAGGGAGGGAGAGGGGGAGAGAGAAGGACAGAGGCAGGGAGAGGGGGAGAGAGAAGGACAGAGGCAGGGAGGGGGGGAGAAAGACAGAGGGATGGAGAAAGAGGAAGAAGGTGATTAGAACAGATCAGAGTGGGAACAGAAGAGAGAGAGAGAAAGAGAGGAGGAGGAGGATAGAGGGAAGAAAGGAGAGGGAGATGAAAATGGGAGGGAATGAATGAGATGGAAGGATGGAGTGAAAATGAAGATATAATGGCAAGAGGGGACAGAGGAAAGAGAGGGAGAGGAAAGAGATAAAACAGAGAGCGAGAAGTAGATCTGGTTTCAGTGTGTTTTCATGCTCCCTCTCCATTACAGTAATGTGCTGGATCCATTTAACTAATGCATAAAAGCACCATGATACCCACAATAAACAGCATTACACAATGAATTAGGGGGGGGAGCGAGAGAGAGAGGTACACTGAAACATATCCAGTATACACACACACACAAGCTGGCAGCATACACACACATGCATACATACACAGTAAATACAAACCAAAACGCACGCACACGCACACACACACGCGCAGGCACGCACGCACGCACGCACGCACGCACGCACGCACGCACGCACGCACGCACACACACACACACACACACACACACACACACACACACACACACACACACACACACACACACACACAGAGTGACTAACTTCATTACCCAGCCCATTCCTCTTAGTGAGAGGAGAAAAATTCAACCCAATTACCACACCAGAGCCAAATTAAAAGCTTTTCCTCTCAATGGCCGCCATCAGTCTGCTGTCAAATGAACAGCGCTAAGTCCCTCTGTGTTAATGGAGCCTTTCTCTACCTCGAAACTCCAACATCTGTATTCACACTGACTCGCCTCAGTTAAAACAACATTTAAAACCAACAGCATTGACACCAAAAGCATAATATTACAATGTCCTCACTAACATCAATCAAAACGGGGAGACACCGAGAAATGATGAACAATACACCCATCACCATGGAAACCCCTAGCCCAATACACTTATTATGATTATTTATTTACATTTAAAGGCTTCTCCCATTCAAAGTGCACTAGGACTAAATACTCACATTGATACATTTTAGAAGCATGTTTTCTTATATCAATCTCTATTCTCACTCCTTCTCCCTCTTTCTTTGACCCCTCTCTCCTCTTCCATCTCCCCCTGTCCTCCTTTTTTCTTCCCCTCCTCGGTGTCCTAATCCAGTTCGAAAGTGAACAGGCTCCGGCCTTCATTCCAGTCTAAACCGTATCCAATGCACCAAAGCTGAGCTCTGTGCTGGCCTGTGCTGCTGGGGCTCCACAGAGGTCAGAATTGGGCCAGCAGACAGCTCAACCCAGAGACCCAGAGATAGAGACAGGGGAGCTGGGTAAGGGGCAGCCCAACACTGGGTGTCTGAATGAGCCATCCTGGAGCTGTAGTAGATGTGGGGCCTACTCAGAGTTAATTGTGTATTACTGTCCAGATGTGTGTTGCTATTCAGGTATAAATGTGTGGGACAATCCACTGTGTCATAATTTGACATGTATTCGGGTTGTTAAAGATCCCATGTGGGACTACAGCTGAGCCTGAAAATCATTTAAACCAGAGGGTCAGAGGGTCAGACATTTACAATTCAGTGGGTTTTACTCTACAATTCTATTGTATATTATACAATATTGTCTATGAATAGGGCTTTCACTCAGACAATGAGCTCAATATGAACCTACTGAGAATGGAGCAGATATGAGAATCTCAGACACACAGGTGACCCCCCCCCCCCCACACACACATATATAGTCCTGTCCTGTTCTGTCCTATCCCAGCCACACAGCGTGAGAATGGGCCACAGCATCTCCTCTCAGACCCCCTCAGAGCCCCCTGGAGACCCACAGCATCACCCCGATCACTTTACACTGATGGGCATTAGTCTGAGCATCAAGCATCACCAAGCAACCGTCCCCCATCAGTTACCTTCACTATACAGCCTTGCTCAGACCTTTTATTAGGTTTATGAGTGTCAATGGAAACATGCATGTATACACCAACCCACAAGCATGTACACACACACACACACACACACACACACACACACACACACACACACACACACACACACACACACACACACACACACACACACACACACACACACACACACACACACACACACACACACACACACACACAGCGTCGCCCATGTCTCCTGTAAACCCCATCCCTTCACTCAGTCCCAGTCACCCAGTCAATATGGTCCCTCTCTGGGAAGAGTGTTTTATCTGATCCCCCACGACTCTCTAGGGTGTTATCCCTGTTCCCCCTGTTCCCTTTCTCCTCCTCCTCCCAGACCAAGCCAAGCCTCAGGAGGGACCCCTCACAATCAACACACATGCCCTTACTTGTAATTTCACACGGTCCAAAATATGTCCTCATTATGTGGTACTGTCCATTTTGTGGACTGTTCACCTCTTATTGAAGTGTCACAGCCTTGCCTACAAGGCAGGGATTGTATGCAGGCTGGGAAGTCTTTAAAAAACGAATTTGTAACTCTCTGAATGAAAGTTGAAGCCGTTCTTTAATTCAAAGATTCTGTTGAATCGGTCTCTATCTGCCCGTCTGTCGCTCTGACCAGAACCCAGAGCGGAGTTACCGTTACCCACTAATGAGTTTTAGTCTAATTGGCATCCATCCAACCTTAATTGCACTCTGAAATTAATATTCCTGTTAATCGGCTGGAGATCAGATGTTGTGGGATGGGGGAGGTGCTTGTAAATCTAATAATGTGAGTTTCTAACTGATTTAGGAGGCCTTCAGACAGCAAGGTTATCTCTGTCTCTCTGTGACACTGTCACTTACAGGAGCTCCCAACAGATACCATCACACAGACCCACTTTTCCCGCTACATTGAACTTTCTCTCTCCCCCACAATTATCCCTTTTCCTCCCAGAAACGTTGTGTTCCGAGGGAGGGGAGGACACGCCAGTTGGCTCATCAATCATTGTCATCAATGATTGTGTTGTGCAAAGACAAAGTAAATCTCCCAAACTCTTTCACCTTCTTTCACATTTCACTCCCTTCCTGTCAATCATTCAGGTTTGATTAATCAGAGACATGACAAGATGATTTGTTCTTTAAAAGTTCATTCCTTTTTAACATTTATTTAACGAGGCAAGTCAGTTAAGAACAAATTCATATTTAAAATAACGGCCTACCCCAGCCAAACCCTAACGACGCTAGGCCAGTTGTGCGCTGCCCTATGGGACTCCCAGTCACACCCAGTTGTGCGCTGCCCTGTGGGACTCCCAGTCACAGCCAGTTGTGTGCTGCCCTGTGGGACTCCCAGTCACAGCCAGTTGTGTGCTGCCCTGTGGGACTCCCAGTCACAGCCAGTTGTGCGCTGCCCTGTGGGACTCCCAGTCACAGCCAGTTGTGTGCACACCCAGCTCCCAGTCACAGCCAGTTGTGCATGCTGCCCTGTGGGACTCCCAGTCACAGCCAGTTGTGTGCTCCCAGTCACAGCCAGTTGTGTGCTGCTCCCAGTCACAGCCAGTTGTGCGCTGCCCTGTGAGACTCCCAGTCACAGCCAGTTGTGCGCTGCCCTGTGGGACTCCCAGTCACAGCCAGTTGTGCGCTGCCCTGTGAGACTCCAGTCACAGCCAGTTGTGCGCTGCCCTGTGGGACTCCCAGTCACAGCCAGTTGTGGACTCCCTATGGGACTCCCAGTCACAGCCAGTTGTGCGCTGCCCCAGTCACAGTGGGACTCCCAGTCACAGCCAGTTGTGCGCTGCCCTGTGGGACTCCCCAGTCACAGCCAGCCAGTTGTGCGCTGCCCTGTGGGACTCCCAGTCACAGCCAGTTGTGCGCTGCCCTGTGGGACTCCCAGTCACAGCCAGTTGTGCTGTGGGACTCCCAGTCACAGCCAGTCACAGTCACAGCCAGTTGTGCGCTGCCCTGGGACTGTCACAGACTCCCAGTCACAGCCAGTTGTGCGCTGCCCTGTGGGACTCCCAGGACTCTCCCAGTCACAGCCAGTTGTGCGCTGCTCCTCACAGCCAGTGTGGACTCCCAGTCACAGCCAGTTGTGCGCTGCCCTGTGGGACTCCCAGTCACAGCCAGTTGTGCGCTGCCCTGTGGGACTCCCAGTCACAGCCAGTTGTGCGCTGCCCTATGGGACTCCCAGTCACAGCCAGTTGTGCGCTGCCCTATGGGACTCCCAGTCACAGCCAGTTGTGCGCTGCCCTGTGGGACTCCCAGTCACAGCCAGTTGTGCGCTGCCCTGTGGGACTCCCAGTCACAGCCAGTTGTGCGCTGCCCTAGGGACACAGCCAGTTGTGCGCTGCCCTGCCCAGTCACAGCCAGTTGTGGCTGCCCTGTGGGACTCCCAGTCACAGCCAGTTGTGCGCTGCCCTATGGGACTCCCAGGCACAGCCAGTTGTGTGCTGCCCTGTGGGACTCCCAGTCACAGCCAGTTGTGCGCTGCCCTGTGGGACTCCCAGTCACAGCCAGTTGTAATACAGCCCAGGGTCTGTAGTGACACCTCTAGCACTGAGATGCAGTGCCTTAGACCAAAGCGCCACTTTGGAGCCCTAAAATGTTACAGTGGAACAGAACTTCCTAAGATTCCTGAAGATCAACACTGCCAGTTTGTTGGGTCTGACCATTTCCACATGTAACAAGCTCTGAATATCAATAAACAGGTGTCACACAGTATATAATGCAGAACCACAACGGAACAAAACATAACAGGATGGGACAATATATTTGGCATATTTCTAATACAAAGATATTTCAGGAAAAATAATCTCCCAAATGTCTGAGGAGAAAAGGCAAAGTCACACAAAAACTATAGTCTATGCTTTGACTGCCCTGCAATGACATAAATCCTCAGAACCAACCAATGCCACCTCTTGGTAAGTGCTATGGTCCCTTCAGATATCCACTTCCCTGTCCACCCATGGATGGTTATCAGGCTGAGGTCAGAGGGCAAAGGGCACATTGTTTCAGAGTCTTTATCACCAATCCATCATGGCTGAGTGAGTTTGGATTGGGCTGTGCGGACCACTGTTGCTCAGACTAAAGGTACTAATACCATTAGCCATTACAATACCCATCCTGGTTCCAGGGCCATGCATGTTGGGCCACATGTCTGTCCATCTGTCCTAATCCTATTAGGAATATATATAACGTAACGCTCTTTTCCTTCCCCACTCACTTTGTCTCTCTCTCCATCTCTTTCCATTAGGACTCCCTCATGATGATCAATAACAAACATAAGAACAACTTTCTTTAAAAACACTCCCGGGTGGAGCAGCGGTCTACGGCACTGCATTTCAATCCAAGAGGTATCAATAAAGTACCTGGATTGAATCCAGGCGGTGATTGGATGTCCCATAGGGCAGCGCACAATTGGCCTAGAGTCGTCGGGGTTTGCCTGGAACAGGCCGCCATTGTAAATAAGAATTTGTTCATTGGAACACAACATGAAAAAATTCATGAAATAGTATTAAGGATGACGATTATGGAAATGTTTTTACTTTCCCTGATGAATTAGTCCATCCTCCCCTCTGCTCTCTCCCTGGGGTATAGCTTGTAACGGCACACAAGCATCTGTGCTACAGCGTGGATGAGTGTGTATGGTGTTTATTCAAAATGACCAACAGTAAGAGATGGGGTCCCATATGGCTCCGTTGGTAGAGCATGACGCTTGCAATGCCAGGGTTGTGGGTTCGATTCCTACGGGGGACCAGTACGGGGAAAAATATACAGAAATGTATCCAGTGACTACTGTAACTGTAACCTGCTCTGGATGAGATTGTCTGCCAAACTCCTCAAATATAACATGTGTAAACACACAGTCACCATCAAGAATCGATCACTCTTCTATAACATACTGCTGCAACAAAACAGCAATTTTGCGCCACACAGTAGAACACACCTGTGTGACAGCTGAGGCTCCTATGCAACCTATAACACTGGCAAAGAGATGAGGATGGAGAAAAGAGGATAATGATTGACCTAAGAAAACAGAGGCAGATGAAGGTATAGTGCAGAACAAAGGGAGAGTGCCTTACATGACTGCTTGTAGATATGGGAGCAGGTTATTTTATGCAACTGTATGGAGTGTCATTTGAGTCCTCGGTCAGGTCTTTGTCATGCCAACAAAGCCACAGAGTTTTACTGGGTAATCTTAGACTGAGCTGCTTAGCAGAGGCTGTCGAGGTGGGGTATTGACTGTAATGGGGCACAGACAGTGGTTTAAAGTAATTAAGTAAAAATACTTTAAAGTACTACTTAAGTCATTTTTTGGTATCTATACTTTACTTTACTATTTATATGTTTGATAACTTTTATTTTTACTTCACTACATTCCTAAAGAAAATAATGTACCTTTTACTCCATACATTTTTCCTGACACCCAAAAGTACATTTTGAATGCTTAACAGGACAGGAAAACTGTCCAATTCAGACAAACTTACCAAGACAACATCCCTACTGCCTCTAATCTGGCAGACTCACTAAACACAAATGCTTAATTTGTAAATAATGTCTGAGTGTTGGAGTGTGCCCTTGACTATACATAAATAAAAAAAAACAAGAAATTGTGCCGTTTGGATTGCCTAATAGAAGTAATTGAAATTGAAATTATTGAATTATTCAATTGAAATTATTGAAATGATTGATACTTTTACCTTTACTTTTGACATTGAAATATATTTTTGCAATTACATTTACTTTTGATACTTAAATATATTTAAAACCAAATATTTTTATACTTTTTCTCAAGTAGTATTTCACTGGGTGATTTTACTTGAGTGATTTTCTCTTAAGGTATCTTTACTTTTACTCAAGTATGACAGTTGGGTTATTTTTCCACCACTGGGCACAGATACAGTGGATAAGGAGATTGTCATACTTGAGTAAAATATACGGTGGATAAGGAGATTGTCATACTTGAGTAAAAGATACAGTGGATGAGGAGATTGTCATACATAGTTTGTTTTACTCACTGCTTTAGCACACTCTGCTAACCCTGATGTCCTTGCCGTGTCTGAATCCTGGCTCAGGAAGGCCACCAAAAATTCAGAGATTTCCATACCCAACTATAACATCTTCCGTCAAGATAGAACTGCCAAAGGGGGCGGAGTCGCAGTCTACTGCAAAGATAGCCTGCAAAGTAATGTCATACTTTCCAGGTCCATACCCAAACAGTTTGAACTACTAATTTTGAAAATGACTCTCTCCAGAAATAAGTCTCTCACTGTTGCCGCCTGCTACCGACCACCCTCAGCTCCCAGCTGTGCCCTGGACACCATTTGTGAATTGATCGCCCCCCATCTAGCTTCAGAGTTTGTTCTGTTAGGTGACCTAAACTGGGATATGCTTAACACCCCGGCAGTCCTACAATCTAAGCTAGATGCCCTCAATCTCACTCAAATCATCAAGGAACCCACCAGGTACAACCCTAACTCTGTAAACAAGGGCACCCTCATAGACGTCATCCTGACCAACTGGCCCTCCAAATACACCTCCGCTGTCATCAACCAGGATCTCAGCGATCACTACCTCATTGCCTGTATCCGCCACGGAGCCGCAGTCAAACGACCACCACTCATCACTGTCAAACGCTCCCTAAAACACTTCTGTGAGCAGGCCTTTCTAATCGACCTGGCCCGGGTATCCTGGAAGGACATTGACCTCATCCCGTCAGTTGAGGATGCCTGGTCATTCTTTAAAAGTAACTTCCTCACCATTTTAGATAAGCATGCTCCGTTCAAAAAATGCAGAACCAAGAACAGATACAGCCCTTGGTTCACTCCAGACCTGACTGCCCTAGACCAGCACAAAAACATCCTGTGGCGGACTGCAATAGCATCGAATAGCCCCCGTGATATGCAACTGTTCAGGGAAGTCAGGAACCAATACACGCAGTCAGTCAGGAAAGCTAAGGCCAGCTTCTTCAGGCAGAAGTTTGCATCCTCTGGCTCCAACTCCAAAAAGTTCTGGGACACTGTGAAGTCCATGGAGAACAAGAGCACCTCCTCCCAGCTGCCCACTGCACTGAGGCTAGGTAACACGGTCTCCACCGATAAATCCATGATTATCGAAAACTTCAACAAGCACTTCTCAACGGCTGGCCATGCCTTCCGCCTGGCTACTCCAACCTCGGCCAACAGCTCCACCCCCCCCGCAGCTCCTCGCCCAAGCCTCTCCAGGTTCTCCTTTACCCAAATCCAGATAGCAGATGTTCTGAAAGAGCTGCAAAACCTGGACCCGTACAAATCAGCTGGGCTTGACAATCTGGACCCTCTATTTCTGAAACTATCTGCCGCCATTGTCGCAACCCCTATTACCAGCCTGTTCAACCTCTCTTTCATATCGTCTGAGATCCCCAAGGATTGGAAAGCTGCCGCAGTCATCCCCCTCTTCAAGGGGGAGACACCCTGGACCCAAACTGTTATAGACCTATATCCATCCTGCCCTGCCTATCTAAGGTCTTCGAAAGCCAAGTCAACAAACAGGTCACTGACCATCTCGAATCCCACCGTACCTTCTCCGCTGTGCAATCTGGTTTCCGAGCCGGTCACGGGTGCACCTCAGCCACACTCAAGGTACTAAACGATATCATAACCGCCATCGATAAAAGACAGTACTGTGCAGCCGTCTTCATCGACCTCGCCAAGGCTTTCGACTCTGTCAATCACCATATTCTTATCGGCAGACTCAATAGCCTCGGTTTTTCGGATGACTGCCTTGCCTGGTTCACCAATTACTTTGCAGACAGAGTTCAGTGTGTCAAATCGGAGGGCATGCTGTCCGGTCCTCTGGCAGTCTCTATGGGGGTGCCACAGGGTTCAATTCTCGGGCCGACTCTTTTCTCTGTATATATCAATGATGTTGCTCTTGCTGCGGGTGATTCCCTGATCCACCTCTACGCAGACGACACCATTCTATATACTTTCGGCCCGTCATTGGACACTGTGCTATCTAACCTCCAAACGAGCTTCAATGCCATACAGCACTCCTTCCGTGGCCTCCAACTGCTCTTAAACGCGAGTAAAACCAAATGCATGCTTTTCAACCGATCGCTGCCTGCCCCCGCATGCCCGACTAGCATCACCACCCTGGATGGTTCCGACCTTGAATATGTGAACATCTATAAGTACCTAGGTGTCTGGCTAGACTGCAAGCTCTCCTTCCAGACTCACATCAAACATCTCCAATCGAAAATCAAATCAAGAGTCGGCTTTCTATTCCGCAACAAAGCCTCCTTCACTCACGCCGCCAAGCTTACCCTAGTAAAACTGACTATCCTACCGATCCTCGACTTCGGCGATGTCATCTACAAAATGGCTTCCAACACTCTACTCAGCAAACTGGATGCAGTCTATCACAGTGCCATCCGTTTTGTCACTAAAGCACCTTATACCACCCACCACTGCGACTTGTATGCTCTAGTCGGCTGGCCCTCACTACATATTCGTCGCCAGACCCACTGGCTCAGGTCATCTACAAGTCCATGCTAGGTAAAGCTCCGCCTTATCTCAGTTCACTGGTCACGATGGCAACACCCATCCGTAGCACGCGCTCCAGCAGGTGTATCTCACTGATCATCCCTAAAGCCAACACCTCATTTGGCCGCCTTTCGTTCCAGTACTCTGCTGCCTGTGACTGGAACGAACTGCAAAAATCGCTGAAGTTGGAGACTTTTATCTCCCTCACCAACTTCAAACATCAGCTATCCGAGCAGCTAACCGATCGCTGCAGCTGTACATAGTCTATTGGTAAATAGCCCACCCATTTTCACCTACCTCATTCCCATACTGTTTTTATACTGTTTTTTATTTATTTACTTTTCTGCTCTTTTGCACACCAATATCTCTACCTGTACATGACCATCTGATCATTTATCACTCCAGTGTTAATCTGCAAAATTGTATTATTCACCTACCTCCTCATGCCTTTTGCACACATTGTATATAGACTGCCCATTTTTTTCTACTGTGTTATTGACTTGTTAATTGTTTACTCCATGTGTAACTCTGTGTTGTCTGTTCACACTGCTATGCTTTATCTTGGCCAGGTGGCAGTTGCAAATGAGAACTTCTAGCCTCAACTAGCCTACCTGGTTAAATAAAGGTGAAATAAAATAAAAAAAATAAAAAATACTTGAGTAAAATATACAGTGGATAATGAGATTGTCATACTTGAGTAAAATATACAGTGGATAAGGAGATTGAACCTGTTTTTGTCACGCCTGCTCCCGCTTCCTCTCTCTGGTGCCAGGCTGCCCTTCATTACGCACACCTGTCACCATCATTACGCTCATCAGCGCTCATTGGACTCACCTGGACTCCTTTACTTTGTTGATTGCCCCTCTATATCCGTCTGCTCCTCAGTTTGTTCCCCATGACAGCATTATTGTTGTTTTGTTTTCCCCTTTCCAGACGCTGTCCGTATTCTGTTCCTGTCCATGTTTCATTAAATGTTCACTCCCTGTACTTGCTTCTCGTCTCCAGCGTCGGTCCTCACAATTGTACCTCAGAGGGAACCATTGTCAGTGTTATGCCACCACATGCTCTGTTCTTCAGTGGGTGAAGAGGGGTGAAGCGGGTTAGAGGGAAGATGGATGGTTGTGGGACAGGGTGATAGAGGACACACACATTTGAATTCAGAAATGGTTGGGAAGGGAGGTGGCTCAACCTGTACCTCTTTGTGACCTACTGTGACCTCTAAAGGAGGGAAGAGGTGAGTGGGGACGGATGAAGGGATTGAGGAAAAGAGGAGGATTGATGGAGGGATAAGGAGGAGAGGATGAAGGAGAGATGAAAGGCAGTAATATTTCATCTGGAGGTGAGTCACTGGAGGAGGGTCAGACACCAGGGGAGGTCCAGATCTTATAAGGAGCCATAGTGTTCTCCCCCTTCCCCTCCACCACCACCCCTATGTCTCCCTCCCTCCCTCTCTCCCTCCTAACCCTCCTCCCCCACCCTTTCCCACTCCCCCCTTACCCTGCTTCTCACCACTCTTCTACTACCCCGCTTTTCCTCTCTCTTCATCCTGGCCTTCTTTCTGTTTGAGATAAGCAGGCTGAGTAATCTCCCGCTCTCTCCTCCCTTATTCTCCTCCTCTACCTCTCTCTCTCTCTCCCCCATCTCTATCCCTCTCTGTTTCATCTCTGTTGTTCTCTTCCTCCGTCATCCATCTCTACCCAGCAGGCCACAGACAGACCTGCACAAGGGAATATACCGCTACCCTGCATGCACCACTCTCACCACAGTCATGTGACCCGAGTTAGCCATGCTGTAATACAGCACATCAGTGGCGACGGTCCAGAAGCCTACCCTAGGCACTTGGCTCGTTCTGAATGTGAAATGGTAGGTATAAGCAATGTGGCGAAATTCCACCAAGCTTTTTAAATGTAATTTAATTTATTTAACCTTCATTTAACTAGGCAAGTTTATCAGAGGGCAGGATGAAGCTACTGCCATATTGTTGCAATATCCAATTCTATCAGATCTATGCGAAGTGCCTTGGGGCTAGGGGTTGTTTTTGGACCAGGACCCTACATTTTCCTGAGTGAGACCACCCTGGCAAGGCAGGCCTGTCCTGCAGCAGTGCTGCGGGGTGTTGAAGAGTAAACTGTAGTCACTTGGTGAGGCTGAGTTCTGTATAGAGGGTGTGTGTTACTCCTTTGTCTGCCTGCTATAGACAGAGGTGTAAGAAGAGGGACAGAGGGGAGAGAGAAGTGGGAGAGAAAGGGTAATGCATTTTTTTTTGTACTTGAGATGCTTATGTATGTTATGGGAAATGTGTAAAAACAGTTAATTTATACATTTCCCAGAAAATATATAGGTTTAGCATTTTTACACATTTATGGTGTGATAGTATGGTGTGATATGATACAATTTATAATGAAACAGTATTTAATCCTAATCTTAAATGATTTGATCTTACCTTGTATTATATTAGGTGTTATTGCAGCTCTTTGAAGACTAAAAGAATGAGCAAATCCACTTTGGACTGCTGTGCTAAACGAGTCATTGGCTTTTGTTTTTTATGAACGAAGTGACTCTCACAGGTCAATGATAAAAGGCCAGAAGGATGTTGGAGGTAACTACCTTCCTCTGAACCCTCACCAGAGATCCCTGATGCAGCGACTCCCTCGCCACACACGATCTGGAACAAATCCCTCCACCACCCACACTACTGATTTAGCACTGTGACCCCTGACCTGCCCGGACTGCCACACACCAGGAGTCAGACAGGGGGTGAGATGGAGGGATATGTAGAGAGACAGAGAGAGAGTGAGTGGGGCGCAGAAAGAAAGAAAGGTGTAGAGATAAAGAGAGAGAAAGAATATAGAGATATCCGTCCTTCTTAATTCCTCTGACATTCAATCAGAGTAATATGTCTCCATTATCAGTGCATTCATTCTGACAGTGATTATTGCGTTAGGGATCATACCCTCCTCTGTATTCTCTGTTCAGTCACATTAACTATCTCCTCATTACCTCAGAGCCACACACTCCAAATGAAATCACAAGATGGCGTCTGCCACAGTGAACAGAGAGCATATCAGTCACCAGGTATCTCTTCTACACAGGAGAGGGATGAGACCTCTCTCTCTTTCTGTTTCTGTTTCTCCCCCTTTCTCTATCTCTTGTTCTGTGTGTCTTTGTATGGTGTCGGCTGGTCCTATTCTCAGAGCTGTGACCTCGCTGTGGTCTCTTTTATGGTGCGACGGATGAGGAACAGGGTCTCAATACAAATGAACCCCAGTGAAAGAAAAAGTAATTACAATCACATTTTTAATCCCTCTGTGTGCCTAAATGTAACCTCTCTTAGCTCATCTTGTCTTTGTCGCTGTGTGTGTGTGTGTGTGTGTGTGTGTGTGTGTGTGTGTGTGTGTGTGTGTGTGTGTGTGTGTGTGTGTGTGTGTGTGTGTGTGTGTGTGTGTGTGTGTGTGTGTGTGTGTGTGTGTGCGTGCGTGCGTGCGTGTGTGCGTGCGTGCGTGTGCGTGCGTGCGTGTGTGTGTGTGTGTGTGTGTGCGTGCGTGTGTGTTCAGTCTCAGGGGTAGTCATAATCAGGATGGAGTGTAAAAGGATAAAGAATCTGTCTTTCACTGATCAGGATAACAGGTTAAATGAATCAAATCTCTCTCTTAAGTCTCACTCTAAAACCAAGGAGAAGAAGAAGAATTTATGTAGGTCGTCTTTCCAGTTAAGAAAGGGTAAGGACAAGGTCCTTCTGTAGCTCAGTTGGTAGAGCATGGCGCTTGTAACGCCAGGGTTGTGGGTTCGATCCCGGGACCACCCATACGTAGAATGTATGCACACATGACTGTAAGTCGCTTTGGATAAAAGCGTCTGCTAAATGGCATATATTATTATTATATTATTATATATTACAAGGGACAAGCTGGGGGTGAGTGGGAGAGAACGGGTCGAAACAAAGGAAGAGGAGGGATGTGGAGGAGAAAAGGGGGATGGAGAAAGGAGGGTATCTGGGATGAAGGTCTCTAACTATTCCCCACCTTCATTCAGAAGAATTAACACAGGAGGAAGGAGAGAGACAGGAAAAGAGAGAGGCTGATAGTCAAAGGAGCCCAGATAAGGAGCAGAGGGGAGGAGGGTGGATGAGGGTATGGGTGGGGGGGAAGAGAGGAGAAGTTAATTACCTGTGCAGAGGGCATGGAGAGAGGGGTGATTGGAACGAGGGAGGAGAGAGAGATAGCGCACAGAGCTCCCCCTCCAGAGCCCCTGACGCATACAGAAACAGATTTGGGATGGGACGGAGGGGGTGGCGGGGGGCTATAGAGCTATTGTGACGTGTACAGCCTGCTACACACTACACAAATTGAGCGACAGAGCGTCGTATACAGTCCGTTCCAAAAATTCAGCGGCACAAAAATATGTGGAACTCTGGTGTGTAGCAGGTTTTAGAGGCCTCACCCTCCTCTTGAGACCCCATACAGCACTGGAGTATTAAAGAGGAACCCATGGGAGCTACAGCATCTCTTGGCAATCTCCTACCACAAAGGTACAGACCGACAGAGACAGCCAGGGTGGAAGTCTGGCCCAATACCCACTCTGTAAACTGAGTTAGGACTTTGTGATGAAGTCAATCATGCAAAAGAGAAAATCATTATTATATGTGACCTCCACCTCTGACAAAGGGCCTGAACTACAACCCTGCTTGAAGCCTTTACAAGGAAAAGAGAGAGAGGTGATGGATGGATGGATAGATGAAGGGGGATAAAGGGATAGGGAGGAAAGAGGAAATGCATAGGGCAGAGTAATGGGTCAAACTTCAGAGCCAAATTATTGAGGCGCCGGCGAGATAGTGATCAGAGCGTAGCTGTGCACATGAGTCTGTTAGTGCAGCACTCAGTGCATCTGCATCCCCGTCATCATTATGCAGGAGGAATCAGCCTATATATATATATATATTTTTTTTAAAACTGTAATGGACCTGGTTAGAGGTGAGCTTTCGGACCAGTCCAAGTCCCCATGACAGGGGGGTGAGGTGGTGGAACCGGCTGGAGCACAGCACTTAGGGACCACCCTCCCCGCGTGCAGGGGGAAAGTGGTATGACCTAAACCCTTTGTGATTGGTCCCTGCAGACCAGCCCCGCGGCCCATTCGCTGGCCGGACGGCTAATTTTGTTAAGGGCGCGGGTTGCTTCCTGTGCTGGCTAAACAGATCTGTGTAAATTAGGTTCGAGATGCCTGGGGGGTGCATGGGTGGGGAGGGGGGGTAATGGAGCCGAGAGGACAGAGTACCACAGGGAGAGGGGAGGGGGGAAAGGAAGTGGAGAAGGGGAGGAGGGAGACAGGGACAGGGAAGAAGAGAGCGGGGCATGGTAATAGAGGTTAAAAGAGAGGGGAGAAGCGCAAGAGAGAGAGAGAGAGAAATACGACTACATCAAACCTGCATTAGCGTCGATTACCAGGCCTGGTTTGAGTTACTGGCTGACTTTCTTATGTTTCCAGACGTCAAACAAAGTTGACCCGGCAGGCTGTGAGCCGTGCTATAACTGACATAACTGACCCTGGGTCACTGACACCCTAATGACTCAACCAGCAGAAACATAACAAACAGACCTCAGACGGAGCGCTGCAGGAATCTAACACCATTTTACACCATCACCTGACACACTGAGGTGTCATAATGGACGGTGACATTCAGATGCTATGTTGGAGCACTGGAGGAATATTCATATTGTTTTCACTTCCACTCATCTGTCTGTCTGCTGGTTTCATTATAGTACTACTGCAGAATGACTAGAAAATCACAGAGACAGAGGAAGACAAATGGAGTGAGAGAGAGAGGGTGCGAGAGAAAGAAAGAGAGATGGAGAGAGAGCGAGAGAGACCGTGAGAGAGAGAGAGAGAGAGAGAGAGAGAGAGAGAAAAAGAAAGAAAGAAAGAAAGAAAGAAAGATAGATAGATAGATAGATAGATAGATAGATAGATAGATAGATAGATAGATAGATAGATAGATAGATAGATAGAAAGAAAGAAAGATAGAAAGATAGAGAGATAGAGAGTGTTCTGTCACGACCCATTCCATTTGCTAATAGACAGTGGTGATCTGATCACTTCCCTGCTAAAGAGCCTGGATGGCGGTCCCGTGGCCAATCTACCCCACGGTGCTCTCCAAATTACATTACACACTAACAGTCACAGTTAGCGGCCAAAAAAGCAGGTACCCTCCGCCCCCAACCCTCCCACCTCCCGGGGGCTATGTGCCTCCCACTTTCCCTCCTTCCGCCGACTCACCCCCTGCCCCCACTCCCGGCCCTCTCTCAGGGCTGTAATTAGATTGGCCGGGAGCTAATAGCATCAGGGTTGAGCAGTCAGCCACTTGATATTTCCAAGTTGTTGGCAGTAATTTGCTCCTATTAGCAGCTTTTACTGAGACCAAGGGTCATGGTGTAAACAAAACAACTAAGTTAGGTTTCACTGGCTAGCGAGCGTATGTGTGTGTTTAAGGGTGCTTGTTTCAGTGAGGAGATTCAATTGGAGGAGTCAAATCTAATCAGGGAGCACTGGAGTTTAGCAGGGCCACCATTCAGTTGCCAAACATTGTCGAACGTTGCAGATAGAAATGTCATGAATAAAGCTGATGTGATTCCTTATTCCACATGTCAGAGGCACGTTTATTCTACATAGCCTATTTCTATCTGAATGTTCCAAAATGTTACATCCTGCTGAACGCGCTGCAGGACTGTGCCAGTTTGAGAGGGTGGCTGAGGGCCTGGGGGGGCTCTGGTTACCCCAGGAGGCTGAGTGTTTTGTTTTGGAGGTGGGGATGAGGATTGAGGGATGAGGAGGGGGGGGAGGGGTAAATTAATGGGAAGGGGAGGCTGATGGAGGATGGTGGAGGTGGTGATAACACAGGAAGTTAGGATGGCGTGTGAGTCGTAGCAGCGTCATGTCCATAGTGGGCAAAAGGGCACGTGCCCACTCAGATTTGTACAAATAAAATCTAAGATGTTAAATTCATTACTGAACTTCATTTTTAAGCCAACGTTTTATAAATATTTACAATAAGATGTCAGCTGTATTTAGCTGACGGTGGTGGGAAGGACTCACAGGAAGTAAGTTTGTAAATTCGTTTGATCATGCTATGTAACCTATTGATTCCTTCTTGATGAATACAAAATAAATGAAACAGTATCTCTTTGTAATACTAACCACGTAGCAATTTTATAAAGTTGTCTTCAGCTATTCAGCTAGATAGGTTCCCAATCTCCCAACTTCACAACAAGCCACCAAGCCATTTCAGGCTATCAATCAAGTTAGAGTAGCTTGTCTAACTATCTTAGCCTGAATGCCTGCTGGCAAAAGCATATTTAGGTGCAGAAAAGCATATTTAGTTTCTTCAAACAAGGAACCACCAGTCAGGAGGATACAGACAGCTCAAGAGGTACCCTTAAATATGCAGACAAATACTTGGTTTAAATGTAAACTGGCACTTTATGATAATATTATTATATTTGTTTATTGCCATGATATGTGCCTGTATTGATGTGTGTTATGATCCCATGTACTGTGTTGTAATTTGGATGTAATATCCTAGGCATGTTATTACAGTATATTGATGTGTAATTTACAACAGTCAGAATGACACCCTCATTAAAATTACAATTGAACAAGTAAAGAGGTATGTTTAAATAACCTACGCAGAAAAAGTCATATTTTTTACATCAAATTAGGCATAATGGTTATGGATTGCAGGACAAAGTGATTTCAGGTGTTTAAAAAATTCTAAATTCTCCAACACCCTCCGGGCATCACCGCACTCTCGTCACGTACTTTGTGCCCCTTCTAAAATAATGGATGTACGATGCCCCTGTGTGTGTGTGTGTGTGTGTGTGTGTGTGTGTGTGTGTGTGTGTGTGTGTGTGTGTGTGTGTGTGTGTGTGTGTGTGTGTGTGTGTGTGTGTGTGTGTGTGTGTGTGTGCGTGCGTGCGTGCGTGCGTGCGTGCGTGCGTGCGTGCGTGCGTGCGTGCGTGCGTGTGTGTGTGTGCGTGTGTGTGCGTGTGTGCCTCTGCTGTCTCTATAAAAACCTTATTAAATTGTCAGCAGTATCTCTAGTGCAAAACACACACACACAGACCATGTGACAGAAAGGGCATAGCTGTTTGTTACAAACTAAAAACGCACGCTCACACTTCTTACAGATAGATGACTATTGTATTCAGAGATCTACTACTGACTTGGCTGAGATCATAGAGGAAACTCAGCAGGGGACTTCCACTTTTTCACTCACTTATTTTCTGCCTGGTGGCCCACAAAAAAATCCTAGTCATTGTTTGCATTTTCTAACTCCATTTGGAGTTAAATAGAGGTCCATTAAATAGAGGTCTTTGGCCAGGCAGACCAGTGGTGGGTTTAGCATCGCATAAGGACCCAGTAGGAGAAATATCCCCATACCTGCTGTAAAATATGGTGGTTGATCCTTGATGTTAAAGGGGCAATTTTGCTTCCGCTAGTCATGGGGCCCTTGTTAAGGTCAACGGCATATTGAACTTTACTAAGTACCAGGACAATTTTAGCCATAAACCTGGTTGCCTCTGCCACGAGGCTGAAACTTGGCCGCAAGTGGATATTCCAGCAAGACAATAACCCCAAGCACACATCAAAATCCACAAAGAAATGGTTAATTGACCATAAAATCGACATTTTCCAATGGCCATCTCAGTCTCCGGACTTGAACCCCATTGAAAACCTGTGCCTTGAATTATTGAGGGCATTCCACAAGCACAGACGAAGGATATCAAGGATCTGTAAAGATTCTGTATGGAGGAATGGTCTAAGACCTATCCCAATGTGTTCTTCCTCTGACGAGGAGGAGTAGTAAGGATCGGAGGACCAATGCGCAGTGTGGTACATGTTCATGTTCTTTATTAAAACAAGCGAACACTGAAATAAAACCAATAAAGGACACGTGAAATAACCAAAACCGAAACAGTTCCATGTGGAACAAACACAGACACAGAAAATAAACTCCCACCAAACACAAGTGGGAAAAGGCTACCTAAGTATAATTCTCAATCAGAGACAACTAACAACACCTGCCTCTGATTGAGAACCATACCAGGCCAAACGCAAACACAACATAGAAAACGGAACATAGAAAACCAACCCCACTCATGCCCTGACCATACTAAAACAAAGACATAACAAAATAACTAAGGTCAGAACGTGACAGTACCCCCCCCCAAGGTGCGGACTCCGGCCACAAAACCTGAACCTATAGGTGAGGGTCTGGGTGGGTGTCTGTCCGCGGTGGCGGTGGCGGTGGCGGTGGCGGTGGCGGCTCTGGCGTGGGACGTGGACCCCACTCCACCATAGTCTTTCTCCGCCTCTTTAACCACCCCCGTGGCCTCTTAAGAGCGGCGACCCAAACCACGGGTCCCGACTGGACGGGAGATTCCGGCAGCACCGGACGGACGGGAGACTCCGGCAGCTCCGGAGTGAAGGGCGATTCCGGCAGCACCGGACGGACAGGAGACTCCGGCAGCTCCGGAGTGAAGGGCGATTCCGGCAGCACCGGACGACGGGAGACTCCGGCAGCTCCGGAGTGAAGGGCGATTCCGGCAGCACCGGTGTGACGGGCAACTCTGGCAGCTCCCGGCTGACGGACGGCTCTGGCAGCTCCCGACTGACGGACGGCTCTGGCAGCTCCCGACTGACGGACGGCTCTGGCAGCTCCCGGCTGACGGATGGCTCTGGCAGCTCCCGGCTGACGGACGGCTCTGGCAGCTCCCGACTGACGGGCGGCTCTGGCAGCTCCCGACTGACGGACGGCTCTGGCAGCTCCCGACTGACGAGCGGCTCTGGCAGCTCCCCGGCTGAAGGACGGCTCTGGCAGCTCCCGGCTGACGGACAGCTCTGGCAGCTCCAGACTGACGGGCGGCTCTGGCAGCTCCCGACTGACGGGCGGCTCTGGCAGCTCCTGACTGACGGGCGGCTCTGGCAGCTCCCGACTGACGGGCAACTCTGGCAGCTCCCGACTGACGAGCGGCTCTGGCAGCTCCCGGCTGACGGACGGCTCTGGCAGCTCCCGGCTGACGGACAGCTCTGGCAGCTCCAGACTGACGGGCGGCTCTGGCAGCTCCCGACTGACAGGCGGCTCTGGCAGCTCAGGACAGACGGGTGGCTCTGGAAATTCAGGACTGACGGGTGGCTTTGGCAGCTCATGACAGACGGGAGACTCTGGTAGCTCAGGACAGACGGGAGACTCTGGCAGCTCAGGACAGACGGGAGACTCTGGCAGCGCTGGGCATGAGGAAGAATCTGGCAGCACTGGACAGGCGGGAGCACCTGTAGGGAGGAGACGGCGAGACAGCCTGGTGCGGGGGCTGCCACCGGAGAGCTGGTGCATGGAGGCGGCACCAGATAGACCGGACCGTGGAGGCACACTGCAGGTCTCGATTCTTAATCAGAGACAACTAACGACACCTGCCTAACCTGCATAACAAAAGAACTAAGGTCAGAACATGACAGTACCCCCCAAGGTGCGGACTCCGGCCACAAAACCTGAACCTATAGGTGAGGGTCTGGGTGGGTGTCTGTCCGCGGTGGCGGCTCTGGCGTGGGACGTGGACCCCACTCCACCATAGTCTTTCTCCGCCTCTTTAACCACCCCCGTGGCCTCTTAAGAGCGGCGACCCAAACCACGGGTCCCGACTGGACGGGAGATTCCGGCAGCACCGGACGGACGGGAGACTCCGGCAGCTCCGGAGTGAAGGGCGATTCCGGCAGCACCGGTGTGACGGACAACTCTGGCAGCTCCCGGCTGACGGACGGCTCTGGCAGCTCCCGACTGACGGACGGCTCTGGCAGCTCCCGACTGACGGACGGCTCTGGCAGCTCCCGGCTGACGGATGGCTCTGGCAGCTACCGGCTGACGGACGGCTCTGGCAGCTCCCGACTGACGGGCGGCTCTGGCAGCTCCCGACTGACGGACGGCTCTAGCAGCTCCCGACTGACGAGCGGCTCTGGCAGCTCCCGGCTGAAGGACGGCTCTGGCAGCTCCCGGCTGACGGACAGCTCTGGCAGCTCCAGACTGACGGGCGCTCTGGCAGCTCCCGACTGACGGGCGGCTCTGGCAGCTCCTGACTGACGGGCGGCTCTGGCAGCTCCCGACTGACGGGCAACTCTGGCAGCTCCCGGCTGACGGACGGCTCTGGCAGCTCCCGACTGACGGACGGCTCTGGCAGCTCCCGACTGACGGACGGCTCTGGCAGCTCCCGGCTGACGGATGGCTCTGGCAGCTCCCGGCTGACGGACGGCTCTGGCAGCTCCCGACTGACGGGCGGCTCTGGCAGCTCCCGACTGACGGACGGCTCTGGCAGCTCCCGACTGACGGGCGGCTCTGGCAGCTCCCGGCTGACGGACAGCTCCCGGCTGACGGACAGCTCTGGGAGCTCCAGACTGACGGGCGGCTCTGGCAGCTCCCGACTGACAGGCGGCTCTGGCAGCTCAGGACAGACGGGTGGCTCTGGAAATTCAGGACTGACGGGCGGCTTTGGCAGCTCATGACAGACGGGAGACTCTGGCAGCTCAGGACAGACGGGAGACTCTGGCAGCTCAGGACAGACGGGAGACTCTGGCAGCGCTGGGCATGAGGAAGACTCTGGCAGCACTGGACAGGCGGGAGCACCTGTAGGGAGGAGACGGCGAGACAGCCTGGTGCGGGGGCTGCCACCGGAGAGCTGGTGCATGGAGGCGGCACCAGATAGACCGGACCGTGGAGGCACACTGCAGGTCTCGATTCTTAATCAGAGACAACTAACGACACCTGCCTCTGATTGAGAACCATACCAGGCCAAACGCAAACACAACATAGAAAACGGAGCATAGACAACCCACCCAACTCACGCCCTGACCATACTAAAACAAATACATAAGAGAATGTGACAGTTCTCCAACTCATAAAACATTTCAGAAAATGGCTCAGTGTCGTTAACCTCACAAGGGGAGGGTGCTGGAGCATTGAAAACAGGGTTAAATAGTTTTGACCCCTATCCTTTTAGCAAAAAAATAATATTCTTGTTGAACAAAATCTCTTTCTCTGACCAATTGCATTAGTACAAAATAATATAATTTCCCCATGTTTTGGAGCATACAATA
>NC_068430.1:35007032-35012032 GCF_023373465.1 Oncorhynchus keta | reverse complement strand
TTGAAGAGGGCATTCCACAAGCAGAGACGAAGGATATCAAGGATCTGGAAAGATTCTGTAGAGAGGAATGGTCTAAGATCCCTCCCAATGCGTTCTCCAACTCATAACACATTTTAGAAAAAGCATTGAAAACAGGGGATCCAATCATTTTGATCCCAACTTTTTTAGATTCTTTTTGTATTACTTGATAAAGAAAATATATTTCTCTGAGAAATTGTACGACAATAAAATAATATAATGTTGAAATCTTTTTAGAGTACAATATAGCTCAGTATTTATATTATTTTACATGTATGTCTTCTTTCTCATCTTTATCAAATGATCCAAAAATGTTGGACCCATTTTTAGATTTAACATGCTGAGGAAACTCCTCTTCGGGACACAAGTCTGAATCACAGCTGCTGAAGTCGGGATAGGAGAAGGAGGGATGATACACACACTAACGCTCTCTCGAACACACACCCCTCACACACACACAACTGCAGCGCTCCATATTTTATCCACCATTCCTCACATTTAAAAAAAAAAAACCTCCCTCTCCCCCTCTCCTCTACCAGGCGCCTGTGCATTAAACAGTGATCCATCAGAGCTGTGTGTGTCTCTGGGTGGCTTCAGCCAACCAATCAGGCATCAGATAGTAATCCAAATATCACACTGATATCGAGAAAGAAAGAGAAAAGATTAGCTTCTCCTAACTGAGACGTTGTGAAAAAAACCTCCTTGCTAACTGGCTGTGTGTGCAGACTACAGCTACACAAGTTAAGACATGTACAAAGAGTCCCATAAAACACTTCAGCTGTTCTACAGATGTAGGATATTAATTTCATCCCCCTGTTGTTGCAGGAAACTTCATGCTCTGCAGGAAATGCAAAAGGCTTCCAAAGTTTGCAATTTCCACTTAAAAATGTCAAACTTGATTTACCCCTATAACAAACAATCTATCAACCCCTACAAAAATGTCCATTAATTATTATCCACATAATAATTGACATTTCTTGTTGCTGTAGGATTATTTTCCTACTGTGAGAAACTGGCCAAATTAAGATCCTATATCTGTAAATGCACTGTTCAAGACTGAAGCCAAAGAACATGAAGCAAGACTGAACAGTCTCCAACTGAAAAACAAAAACTTTATTAACTAAGCCCACGCACCAAGTCAAACAAACTCACTCATTTAACACCGCACAGAGCTGTGTAATTGAGAACATTTGCATAGGGCATTGCCGCAGACTAACATTAGGGCTTATTGGTGAGCCTCAATGAACACACCTCATAATACAAGCACAAAACGCCGAGATACACTTATTTCTGGGTAAAGGAATTCATGTGTCATTCAGTTGGATTCATAAAGTAATGGAGCTCTATTCTATGCACTGACTGAATATGACTGCTGCTCTCCCAGTGAATAGACGAGAGACGTACTAGAGAGCCACAGTAGGAATACAGATGAGTACCGCCCATACGCAGGAATGCATTTACAATTCACAGTCCACGGACATATCGGTCTCTATTACACCACCCTTACAGCTGCTGCACAGTGGATTCAGTTGGCAGCAAACACTCAATGACATCCAATAGCTGAGTATAGAAATGCATAAACCATTAATGACATGAAAGAGCAACAGAGTTGTGAATGCAGTGTACAGACACATCAGGCCAATAGATTGTAATATGAGTATTATGGGATGTAGACTTTCCTCTGTGGATTGATATGGCTCACATAAGAGCGGTATGAAGTTGTGCAGTACAAGAGAAAGTGCATGTAGAGATGTCTAGAGAGAATTATGGAAAGACAGGGCCGCAAATGGACAGACTTAAAAGTGTCCCCATGCTTCCCATTCGAAACACTTCGGAAGAATTTGTGCATATATTATGACGAGGTTTTGTGATGTTATTGTTCGTTTTGGTCTTCGGGAAGTTTTTTTTTTTTCAGGTGTTAGATCACACACAAGCTGAAGTCAGTAGCAGAGGTCTTCACCCCTTTGTTGGTAATTGGTCAACAGTAGGGATTCTTCAGTTAAGTGTTTGTTGTCATTCAACGAGCGACGACTCGTTTTCATGCCAAATAAAAATACTTGATAAATACTGTAAGAAAGATGTAAAATTGCGAGACTAAGAGCTCCCCCACAAAAACATCAAAATGAATAACAGATTTCTTGAGTTATCTTAGATTAATTCGGACTATTTTGAGGAAGTGCATACTGGCTACGGCCTCTCAAGATGGTAAAACAGTACTATTTTTTCACTTGAGTAATACTGCACCAAACATCTTAGTTAGATGTAAAATTGTGCGATTAACATCTCCTCGGCAAAACCGTCAAAATTAATGACAGATTTCTTGAGTTTTCTTAGATTAATTTTGAGGAAGTGCATACTGGCTACGGTCTCTCAAGATGGACAAAACAGTACTATTGCATCTTTTTTCTAGTTTTTCATGCAAAACACCGAAACATGCTGGCAAAAACAGCAACAAAAACACAAAAGTAAAAAATGGACACTGATGCAGTATGTGCTACAATACAAACACAAACACTGCCTCCCCCTCCCCCTTTCCATGGGAAACAAGGCTGCCACTTCCTGTGCCCGCGGGCCTCAACCAATCACCATCAGATAAGAGATAGGCCATCCCACCATCCATTTGGAGCCAGGCGGGGGCGGCCGCATGACTGCAGCGCCAATCTTGATAAGGGGGTGCTGTATCTGCCCCCTTCTGAAATGTCCCCTTTTATCCAATAGCCATTGCTCCCGTCTGGCCTCCCCTGTCCCGGCCGGTGCCCCCCTAGACTGGCCTGGCTGTGGTGGTGTGGCGGAGCTGTAGCAGGCTGGGGTGTGGAGGGCCGAGCTCTCTCTGTAGCCTGGGCTTTGTGTTTGTGCTGCAATTATGACTCTCTCTCATCCGCCCCTGCTCCCCTGTGACCTCTGGCCAGGGGTCAGGCCCCTGGACGTCCCCTCCGACACACACAATGGACCTCCATTCATGGGCCTGAAGAGGAGAAGGAGTCTAGAGGAGTGGAGGCCCTATCTCTCCATCGAATCTCTCTATTCCGTCTGTCTGACCAGCGTTGGCCCCCTTAGCTTCCACCCTCATCCGTCTAGCGACTGGCCTCCTCCCTGCCGACACCCGTTGCCCACTCAACCACCATCCCCCTGTTCTTACCTGTCCGTGTCACTGAGAGACCCTAGATCTAGTGGTCCAGTGGAGAGCTGCCCCGTCCTGGCACTCCCTTCCTAGAGTTGCAGTCTGTGTCTACAGCCCCCTGGGGGAGCTCTGGTGTAACTGGTCTAGGAGCTAGCCTTTCTATCCAATCTGGCACTAGTTGAAACTAGCTGGAACTTTGCCTCTTCAGATAAAGCCCCACAATTCTGGGATCTCATTCCATAAACCAACAGTATATCATATCATCATTCTCACCAAATTGCAAATAGGCTATATCACCATACATCTCATGCTGGATGCCCAGGATGCCCACTATAGCTGGTGTGTCACTGCTGTCTTCTATAGAGTGATGCTGAAGTCCCCGTCAGCTGAAACCGGTGAGTGACGGTTCCAGCCAGAGAGGGAGGGGGCCTTTCCCCTCAGGGCCAGGTCAGAGGGGGGAGGGCAGCATCAGGGGGTGGAACGGTGGGTGTATGGGGGGTACAGTGCTGGTGTTGATGGGTGGGCGGGCGGGTAGGCAGGGCAGGCTGGGATTTAAATGGAGATTGAGCCCCTAGGGGTAACCTGGCAACAGGCAGGAGCTGCTGTCAGATTAGGATCTGAGAGAGAGAGATAACCAGTTTACTGCCCCCTAGATGGAGGAGAGGAGAGGGGAAGAAGGAGGAGGAGGGCTGGAGGGGTGCAGTGTGTGTGTAAGTGTATGTGTTTAACCCACAGTGCTGCATGGCAGGAGGCAGCTGCAGAGGCCTTTTCTAAAGGAGCGATGGGGCTGGTAAAGCAGCATGGTTAGAATACCACACACAACACAGAACACAACATCTATCACTGACCACTTGCATCACAGAGAGACAGATACACACACTGCAAAACACAGACAGACAGACAGACAGACAGACAGACAGACAGACAGACAGACAGACAGACAGACAGACAGACAGACAGACAGACAGACAGACAGACAGACAGACAGACAGACAGACAGACAGACAGACAGACTGATCTACTATCTTAATTTGACCCCTCTGTTATCGCAGAAGATTTTCCTATAAAGCAGGAAAAATATATTTTAGTGTATTCAAGGTTTAAAAAAAGGCTGCTAAAGTTTGTAATTTCCACTTTAAAATGTCAGACATGATTTGCCCTAAACAAAAAACTTACCCACCCCTACAATAATGTCCATTAACTAGAATCCACATAATAATTCACATTCCCTGTGACAAGCAGGGTCAAATTAAGATGTGCATCTGTACAAACAGACACACACACGCACACACAGAAAGACACAGTCTTTTATTTATTTATTTATTCAACCTTTATTTAACTAGGCAAGTCAGTCAAACAAATTGATTAACAGATGTGTGCGCGCGCACACACACCAAAACAAACAGACACAGACAAAAGAAAATTGAACACAAATGTGTTTTGTCATTGCTGTGCTCCTGGATGATCAGTTAGAGGTTGAGACACACGTTTATACAATAGAGGGACACAGGGCCCAGTTTAGTTTGCATGAGAAAGACCCGCAGGTCTGTGTTTGAAACCAACACAAACAGGCCACTGACCAGCAGCATTCAGCCCCCACGGCCACCTCAACTCCTTCTATATGTTGAAAGGGGAAACGATCATAAACATACAGTATACGGGCATGGACGTGCACACACACACAGTCACACAACTCTTAAAAACAACTATTTTACGGTTAACAAAATGGTGTCTAACGGTTATTTGACAGTAATATAAAGAACATCTAGACAGATACAATCTCAATCAATCCCCCCCCAAAAAATTGGGGGGGATGTGCAGGGACGTGTGGGGTTTTGGTTCTTGAAATCACTATAACTGG